>NW_020837951.1:50588549-50608396 GCF_003676395.1 Aethalodelphis obliquidens
ATCCTGTTCCATTGATCTATCTTTCTGTTTTTGTGCCAGTACCATACTGTCTTGATTACTGTAGCTTTGTAGTATAGTCTGAAGTCCAGGAGCCTGATTCCTCCAGCTCCGTTTTCCATTCTCAAGATTGCTTTGGCTATTCGGGGTCTTTTGTGTTTCCATACAAATTGTGCCTATCCTTAATTTTATACAGACACAATGACTCAAATATATAGGATAACGTATAAGCAGAACTCAGAATTAATCGTATGTAAATGCAATATTGAGGAACCCAGATTTAGATTACAACCTCTCTCAGCATGGTTTCTGTAAAATCAAGCTTGAGTTTTTATTTCATTCATGTTTATTACATAATGATATAGCTCTTATCCCATTTTATAGACCCAAGCTGAGATCTGGCAAACTCAGGCACCATAAAATATCTGGTTGATTACTCTAAGTTTTAAGAAAGGATTTTAAGGGAAAAAACTTTTGTTAACTAAACTTTCAAAAAATCTGCTCCAGAATATTAGATCCCAAACTTTGCTAAACTGCTTATTTTAACTAAGTCTTCAAGCAGATTCAGGGTACACTCAATACAGTACCCTGTTTTAAAATAGGGTAACCAAATTTACAGAACTGTAAGTTTGCTAAATATTCATTTAAAATTCTATATAATCTTTCTTCGCTACAAATTGTTGGTACCCATGTCTTAATCTAATATCCACTTATGAAGCAAATATCTTGTATCAGCCAGGGTCCAATCAGGAAAGCAGAATCAACTCTAAGTATTTCAAGCAGTAGGAATTTAATATGGAGAATCAGCTACCCAGGAGCTGGAGGAGTAAGCAGCCAAACAGAAGAGAGTGAGACCACCAGAGATTTGCAATACCAGGAAATGGTCACAACCTTCAGGGCTACAGGGGCAACAAGAGGAGCCCAGATGCTGCAGCCATTCAGAAGGAACTAGCTCCTCGCCTCTGGGGTGAGGTAGGAAGCTGGCAGTCGTCAGAGACCTAGGGAAATGTAGCTCCCTGAGATGTAGGGCCAAGGAGGGGAAAAGCAGTGAATGGATTTAATGCAAAAGTGAAGATGACCAGGACACAGGCACCCACGTGTGTACATGTATGCACACACACACCCCACACACACATGATTCATTCATCTATCTTTCCTCGGCTTTGCCTTCCAGAGAAGAAACCATCCATGACCAAAGCAGGAATCCCAAGTTCATATAACTTCTTTCAAAGCTTCTATGATCATCATAATACCTTACACTTCTCTAACACTCCACTGTTTCATAGCACATTCAAAACCATCCATGCGTTTTTATTTTAGTTTTTACAACCATCACATGAGGCAATTCATGTATTAACAGTCTCATTTTACAAATGAGGAAATTTAGAGAGATTAAGGTATCTAACTAGTACACTGCAGAGTTAGATCTAAGTCCTGGATTCTCCAGGCACCAAGAGCAGGCTCTTTATCGTCTGCCTACTGATGAGTGCCTGAAGGTCACAGGTGAGCAAAGTAAAATCTCTAGGCTTTAAGTCACCACATCTGGCCACACACTAAGAAACGAGGCCATATTAAGCTGATCACAGGCAATAGCCTCTTTTAATCAACTTTATGCTTCAAGTTACCCATTTTAAGAAAAATTCATCATGGCAATAATTTGTATGGCGCATGACTGCTTACAAAGTGCTCCCCATTTCCCCATGTGATATAATAATATTCATGAAATACATCATGGTACCTAACCCATGTCTAATCTGCAGGCATCGTTAGTGAATAAGCTCAAGGTCAGTGAGGTGGTTTTTTTTCCTCATGGATAATATGAATCTTGTGACCTACTGCATGAATTCAAAGAGATCCATTTCCTTCATTTGTACTCAAAATCACAGTTAGAGGACTTTTCTTCAGATGTGACCTATTTCTAACTATTTCCCTGACCCACAAAATCACAGACAACAAAGCAGCTCTGTCTCTGTTTGGAACACACCACACCTCAGAGGTTTGCTTCTGGGAGTAACAGAGTTTCAGGGTCTTCAGAGTCCCAGAGTGAGGGCTGGGCTATGCCTGCCCCCAGTAAGGCAGGAATGGCCAATCCCACTAGATAGCTGGGATTCCTCCTGGTGTACCTTTGCACAAAGTGCTGGATGGTAACTTGATCTAGTCTGCGAGGCGTGACAGCTCCAAATACTGGAATCAAGGCACTTTCATGCATTTGGCAACTATTCTTAGCCGGGACTCCAGATGAAAAGCAGCCACACCGTTCAGTACGGAGCATCACAACCTGATTGGAATCTGACTGTAACAGCAGGGCTAGCACTCGGCAGAACGAGGATTTCCAAACAATGTCAGACCCTGACAGAATTCTCACAAGAGGGGAAAGGGCCATCTCAAAAAAGACACAAAGCCTACCCTAGTTGTGACACCAAGAATTCTCTCATTTCTACCACGAAAGTGTTCCGTTTGGGCTCTGAGAATATGCAGAGGGCATGGTTCCCTATGGGTGACGGACATTTCCAGGCTGGGAGCATTTAAATGCTACATAAAAAGAGCAGTGGGTACTGGTTCCCAAGAAAAGCTTCTAAACAAAGCTAAGCGTTGGAGGAGGAGATGGTTTGCAGAGGAGCTGTGGGAGCCTCCCGGGTCCTATGCCCTCTCCCAGATCCTCTCAAGTATGGCTTCATCCACCTCAGCTTCTGACCTCAGCTGGGTCAAAAGCAATACCCACTCTGGCCCTGGCGGAGGCCAAATCACCCCAGGCAGGGCTCCACCTACAACCACTCTTCCCAAGCAGGGCGCCCTCCTCTGTCTGGACGCCTGGCTGGTGGTAGAAATGGAGGAGAAGGAACAGAGCTGAGGTCTGAGAACTGATCATTAAATCTACGTGTGTTCTCAGATACAGAAAACAAACTTACGGTTACTAAAGGTGGGTGGAGGCGAGGGGTAAATTAGTAGTTTGGGGTTAACAAACACATACTACTGTATATAAAATAGATAACCAACAAGGACATACTGTAGAGCACAGGGAACTATACACACTACTGTGTATAAAATAGATAAGCAACAGGGACCTACTGTATAGCACAGGGAACTCTACTCAATATTCTGTAATAACCTATAAGGGAAAAGAATCTGAAAAAGCATAGATATATGTATATGTATGTGAATCACTTTGCTGCACCCCCGAAACTAACACAACATTGTAAATCAACTATACTTCGATAAAAAATAAAATAAAATTTAAAGATAAATTTAATTAAAAAATTAAAATATACTAATTAAGTAAAAAAAAAAATCTACCTGTATTTTGCTGTTTTGCCCATAAAACGTCCAGTGATGGGTGCTCCGCATATTTATGGAAAACTGTGAGCAGCCACAAAGCTTGAAAACTAAGCAAAGCCCTCAAGACATTATCTGCTGTTCATCTTCTTCTCTCTCAGACAACTGAAAGTACACGTCATAGTGCCTGCATCTCCCTCCTAATTAAAGCAATCATAATATGCTATGGAACTGAGATCAACTGCGTGTTATAGTAAATCATACTAATTTCATAAGTCTTCTTTAATCTGATTCTTTTCTGTCAAAATCCCAAAGCAGAGGTTTATTTCTACATACACCGTGGGAGGTGGGGGGAGGCACCTGGCGAAGTATTAAGTAAAAGCTACGGCCATTTTAAAACAGGCCACCAAATGCTTACCACCTTTTCTTTTTTCAGTCGACTCTTAGCTCACATAAGCCTGGTTCCTCAGGCTGTATCAACCTCCCTCCTGAACTCGCATCTCCCCACACCTCCTTCCTCCCTCGGACTCTGACACCCAAATCAAGAGGCTGTGGGCTGGCAGGAGGGGTCCAGGCACACGACCTGGAGGGAGGGGTCCTGAAGGCAAAGGGAAGAGGGCCCTGACAGGGGTGCCAGCCACGCCCCACTCCCACCGGCCAGTTGCTAAAACCGAGTCCCATGGGCTCAGACGGGATTAGGTGAGATGCCATCCAAGGCACGGCACCTCGCAGGGCAGGCGCGTCAGGAGCAGTGAGTCATCTGCACAAAGAGCGGCGGCAAGGCGAGAGAAACAGAAGCAGCCTGCAGCGGCCACGCAGAGCCCGGTTCTCTTCTTTCCTGAACACAAGGTATCCTTTCTTTTATCGCCCTTTCAGTTCAGGACAAGCTATCAGTGACAGGGTCTGATTTCCAAAGCGCTTCTCTCTCACACCCTCAATGCGACAGGATGCCAACTAAAAGGTCTGTAAGCTAAAAATAAGACCACTTGTCTGTCAAGTCGAGCACAGGGCCCAGTGGGTTCACAGCCCAGGAGGCCTTTGTCTAAGCCGAGGCAGAGTGGGAGGCGGCAGAAAACTCATGGGGCAAATTCTCAGGGGACTCCTTCCTCTGAGCTCACAGAGGTAAATATAAAAGCCTTCCAGTAGGTTTGCCCACTGGAACGGGGCACTGGGGTTTGGCAGGCAGATCTGACCTCTGGAGTTCATATGAGCCGGAGATGCCTTTGGTCAAACTCAGCAAACAAAACGTGGGACCCTGCAAGCAGGTGAGTGTGAGGAGACCATAATCCAGGGACGTGACAGAGAGAAGAACAAAGCAGAGAGAGAGGCCCTCTGTGACCCTAAGAAAAACAGCTCTGGCTCTTGTCAGGACAGAAACAGAGCAAAAAAGGAGAGATCAAAGACGGGAGGATTAATCCCCTCTCTCCAGTGGTGTCAGAGAGGGCTTTGGCAACTGTCTCAAATGAAGGGTAAAATCCCACTACTGGGCACATACCCAGAGAAAACCATAATTCACAAAAAGACAAGCGCCCCAGTGTTCACTGCAGCACTATTTACAACAGCCAGGTCATGGAAGCAACCTAAATGCCCATCGACAGACAAACGGATAAACACGATGTGGTACATATATATACAGTGGGATAGTACTCGGCCATAAAAAGGAATGAAATTGGGTCATTTGTAGAGACGTGGATGGACCTAGAGAGTGTCATACAGTGAAGTAAGTCAGAAAGGGAAAAGCAAATATCACATAATAACGCATATATGTGGAATCTAGAAAAATGTTACAGAGGAACCTGTTTGCAAAGCAGAAGTAGAGACAGAGACGTAAAGAACAAATGCATGGATACCAAGGGGGAAAGGGGTGGGGTGGGAGGAATTCGGAGACTGGGATTGACACATATACATTATTGATACTGTGTATAAAATAGACAACTGATGGGAACATACTGTACAGCACAGGGAACTCTACTTAATGCTCTGTGGTAACCTAAATGGAAGGGAAGTCCAAAAGGGAGGGGATATCTCTATGTGTATGGCTGATTCAGTCTGTTGTGCAGTGGAGGCTAACACAACGTTCTAAAGCAATCATACTCCAATAAAAATTAATTTACAAAAAAAGAAGTGTAACAGGCGGGGAGCAGTTACTGCCAGAGGTTCCATAACACAGAAAGTGAAATTCAAGTCCCTGGGAAGCCAGGGGCAGTGGAGAGACATGGTTCAACTGAGCAGCGCTAAGAGGCTTCCCCTGGCTTCCTCCAAAGACTGGCAGATACCATCAAATCCCGGGAAATGTGGATGTCAACACTGAAGAAAAATCTTTCTCGATGGCCAGGAAAAGAAGGCAGGCCTCAGTGGCTACAGCTGAAGTCAATAGGTTTTGAAGACAGATTTTGACCCCGAATTTAGCAGCATCTGTATGCTTTCAGCCTCTTCTTGCCTGATTAGGCATATAATGTACCTTTTCCAGCATTCATTTCATTTCTCAATACACCTTTGTGGTTAAAAATGCCTATCCTCTATTTTGGATATTGCCCTGAATGATGGAAATGAGAGGATGTGTGACCCAATGCTCCATGAAAAAAGGCATCCAGGTACTTGATCAAAATTCTCCACAAATGGAGATGTGGCACAAGCATTTCACTCTCCCACCAGGGCCCAGGAGAGTACACTCCCTCGTTCTTTGACTCTCACTGCTTCTTCCCAGAGGTCCTCCAGGTTTGGCAGAAATCTCGGAGTGAGTGAAGAGCTATCACATGTGCTTCTCAGCAGAAGTAGCCTGAAAGGCATAACCCACTGTCAAAGAAGGGACTCCAAATATAGTCTGTCACTATGTCTCACCGTTTTTTGACAAGGAAATCCTATTTCACAGGAACCTTCTGCTAAACCTAATTTAAAAGCTGTATCTACTTTATCCATCCTTGCAGCAGACAGTATAAAGACACCAGCAGGCCTGTATCCCGTCAAGAGGGTGGTTATCTTATCAGGATGGAGGACCTAGCAAGAGGATGGCTACTCATGGGACCCGAGCTTGCCCAGTCTTCACACCTCCCGTTGGTATTTGATCCTGGCTTTCCAGCCAACCTGTTGAACCCCGTGAGGAAAGAAAGAATCTGTCAACATTCAGAGCTGAGGAGGAAACAGCATTTTTGAGGTAAAATTCCCTTTGTGGCAGATGTATATTTTTCTAGCTTTATCTAGTTGTCTTTCCTCAACAGAGTCGCACAGCAGTAGATTTCATAAAATAACAAAAACACACGTAATCATGAAAGCTAGAAGCACCCCCCCTTTGAGATTTCCTGCTTAGAGGGGCCTGAGATAAAGTTCTAGAGCTGGGCACATTTCTGAGTTATCTCACCATAATTGTGTAAGGTTTCTCTGTGTGCCTTAATTTTCTCATTCCCTGCTTTTCGTAAGCCCGGTACAAATAATTGGATCTGCATATTCGGGGAAATTTTAGGGCTTTAAAATATATCAATACCAAATGAGAAGAAAGAGAATAAATATTCCTGACGTCCTAGTTTGTGTTCCCCAGGAGCAGGATCGAATCCTGAAGCAAGGATTCAAGCGCACACATTGATCTGTGGGGGAAGGAAGGAAGTGGAGAGAACACAGGTCGGGAGAAGGGAAGTAAGACACAGAAGGGAAGAAAGTTAATAAAGGTTGGGTTCTCAAGCCAGTTATCACAGTAGGTGACTGAAACTTAATCCTGCAAAGATGCTCTAGGAACCTGTGAAAACACATGCCTCAGGATCCTGCTGAGGGTCAGGGGAGCTGGGGTATTTATACACCAACTCTCTTCGGGCACTCTTGCAGCAATCCCAACAGAGCCATCCATAACTCCCTGTGTGGACTCCCTTGGACTCAAAGTACTTCACCTAATATTTAATTTTTTCTTACTATTTCAGTGTGGGGTTTTTGGAAGATTGCGCAAAGTCATTGGCTAACCAATAATCAGATAGGCAGAGCATTTGTAGAAGGAATTCCTCAGATCTTACATCTTCCCAGAAGCATGCACAATTTATTTCAGACCTGATGGCAATTCCACTCTCTTTGAACTCTCCAGAGACAAACACCAACTTTTCTCTTTTGAATGTCAGTTATTTTTGGACAGTGTCAGATACCAACTTTACTCTTTTGGATATTGAAAAATGAGGCAGTTTTCTCTGCAAACCAATTCGAATCCTACAGTAACAGCATCTTTAATTAACTCTAGGTAGTAATCCTGAAGGTGGGGGGTAGATGACAATCTCTAAAATTTTGTGAGTGTGAGTGGGTGTGAGTCTGTGTGTTTGCATTCTTGTTTCTGAGATATTTTGATACGTTTGGGGAGAATCCTCCTCCACAGGGAGCCATTCTTACTTCGGAGAGAGAATATGGTGTAGAATGAAGGTTGAAAAGTGTATACTCATCACTGAAACCCAGAACAGAAATGTGATGAGGGAGAGAAAACATCAAAAACAAAAGAGAGTGACATGAAGAGAGAGCCAGACAGGTTAGAAATGGTTTGCTTTAAATAAGAAGTAGCCTCAGGATTCTCTCAAATAACATTGCTTGTTATGTCCATATTTTGACAAATGGAACCACGTTGTGCTGCCTGTGTCCAAACAGTCCTGATCTCAGGCCCAGCCCTGGCTTGAGAAATGGAACCCACACAGTCACGACAGGTTTCCTACCACATCACTCATGTTGAGGTTGGAGCAGATGAAGGTTAGATGTTTCCTGTCAAACTATGAATCTCTCCCCAAAGAACACATCAGTGTCCTCCATCTCTTCAAGCCACACATAAGACCAGGGGCCTCCATGCAGCTGGATTTCTCCTTAACCTCACTGTTCCATTTGCTAGATCAGTTATCCCTAAACAACATGCTCTGGAATTCTGTGTTCTTCTCATAAATGGAACACGGCACCAGTTTTATAAAAGGGAGAAACTATTAAGAGAATGGCCCCCGGAGCCAATTAGAGGAAATACAGTCTCTGACACGCAGCTGCCATGACTAGTTGACACTCTTGGCTTAAAAATACCTAACACGTTTAGGGGATGGAGGGGGCACCCAGAGCATGAGCCCTGAGATCTAGAAATTCCTGTGGAAATGGGTCCAGTCAACAAAGTGTGATTTCATCAATTAAGGAAAACCCGGCCACTTGCGGAGAAAATTTGGCAACTCTGCAGCAGTGCACCCTTTCCTATTTTAGGAAATAGAGAACACTGAATAAACAGAACGTAGGAAATACTAGCATGTGATATTTGTCAGAAGCACACTATAAATGTCTGTTAACTCTATGACTCTCGACTAAAGTATCAGGAAGCATAATATGCGTAAGGCTCACTTTCAGTTGCCAGAAACATTCTGATTGAGGGAAAGAATTTTCTTCAACAAACAATTCAGGAAAACTGAAGATTTAGATGAGGGAGGAAAAATCAGGTAGACTATGTTACTAAGTAATAATAACAGCAGTATCCACTGAGTGCTTATTCTCTGCTGATCACTTTACATGTATTATCCCATCTGAGTTGTACAACAACCTAACAAGGTTAAGTACTCTATTTTTCTTTTTCTTTTTTTTTTTTTCAGTTCCCTGACCAGGGATTGAACCAGCGCATCTTGCAGTGTGGAAGTGTGGAGTCTTAACCCCTGGACCGCCAGGGGAGTCCCAGTACTCTAATTTTCATTTAACAGATGAGAAAACAAGCACAGAGAGGTTAGGTAACTTCCCTACATTTACACAGCTAAGTCACAGTAGATCTCTCACACTTGAATTCAGGTCTTCATGAAACTAAAGCTCTTACTCTTTATAGTCACACCTTTTTTGCTTACAGTGGATGGTTTGCTCCAGAATGTTTTCTGTTTTCCAGATCTGACTCATCCCTGCTTACCACCATGAGCGACTACTATGGTCAAAGCATTATACTCAGATTTAAAAAGAAAGATAAAGAATAAAATGTGGTCCCTGTGGAGCTCATTCAAGGGCTTCTCTCTAGAGACAGTCATAACCTAAGAGAAGAAAGTTCCATTACAGCCACAAGTCTTAATCCTGGTCCAGGCCAGCGTAAATGGTTTCCTCTCAGCACTTTCATGGCTCCTAGTATGGCATTCCTCACGTTGCATTGTAAGTGCTACTCAGGATATCTGTCTCTCTCACTTAGTCATAAATTTTTTGAGGGTAAGCACGAACTGTATTCACTTCTAACACCATCTCACCCGGAGAAGGTATTCAATAAATGTTATTGATAAGTAAGTGAACAAACTGTAATAAGCAAGTGAAATCAAAGGCAATGGCATTTTCAGGAAACATCCATAATTCTACAGTGTCTTTTGACACCAGGGAAGCACTTTAAATGAATTAGCAGCTACTGACAGTTGCCCACCCGAAGTCATTCACACTAATTTACTCATTAACAGAACAATGACTTTATTATTTACCCTCAGCAAAAGTGAATGTACTATAAAAAAGAAAAAATACGGCACTGGATGGTTTCTGGAAAAGTTTCCTTGACTTTCAAAAGACACATAAATAAAAGGCAGTCCCTTTTCTTCCATAAGACCACATCATATGTAGGGGAATGATCTAGACTTGCTGGAGCAGATCCATGAGGAAAGCTCACCAAGAACAAAGACCACACCCTGAGGATGACAGAACCTAGCTCCTTAATGATGAGACCAAGGCAATGAGTTAGCCCCCTCCCCCTTGGAGCTAGTTCCTTCTAGACATTTTATTTTTATTATTATTTGTTTGTTTGTTTTTTTATGGTATGTGGGCCTCTCACTGTTGTGGCCTCACCCGCTGCGGAGCACAGGCTCCAGACGTGCAGGCTCAGCGGCCATGGCTCACGGGCCCAGCCACTCCGCGGCATGTGGGATCTTCCTGGACCGGGGCACGAACCCGTGTCCCCTGCATCGGCAGGCGGACCCTCAACCACTGCGCCACCAGGGAAGCCCCCTTGTAGACATTTTAATATGTGAGCTACACCTTTCCCTTACTGTTTATGTCATTTAGACTTCAGGTTTCTGTTACTTACAACTAAAAATCACCTTGTTTCCTTCCCCAAAACCTTGCTTCCCAATCTTTGTTGTTATATCATAACTCCACAGGTGAGGATCAGTGTTAGTGGGTTTCTTCCATTCTGAGCATCAATTTACTTATTTATAAAATGAGGGAAATAAGACTTTTCTCATTCAGTTGTCCTTTCGGTTTATCTTTTCTTTGGTAGATTAGGAATATCATATCCTCTTCCTCATCATCATCATTCATATCGTCATCATTTATGTCATCATCCTAACTTGTTCAGTAAAGAAAAGAATAAAAGATTTTCACCATGTCAAATGTTAGAGAAAATAATATTTTATAACTGCATAGATTACAATATTCTATACAGAATGTTTAGAACATCACCTAAATTAAACCCATGGCAGAGACTGCCAGTTGTCCCGCTATAACTATTCTCCCCTTCCTTCTTGATAGAAAACCTTTGATTTTGAGCTGTGCACATGGCCATTCAGAGTGAAGACTCCATGTCCCAGCTTCCCTTGCAGCTAGGTGTTGCCATATCATTAAGTTCTGGCAAGCAGGATATAAGCAAAAGCATCAAATATCCAGGCTGTGAACCTCTTTAAAAAGATTGTGTATCTATCTTTGCTCTTCCTTTTGCTCTTCTTTATCCTGTACTCCAGTAGCTGCATAAAATGCAGACATGGTAGTGGGAGCTCCTGCAATCTTGAAACATGAGGGCACAAGCTACACCCACATGAGGCAGAGCAATGAGCTAGAAGGAGTGTGAGTCCCTGGGAGCTCTGTGGAGAAGGGCCACTATACCAGCCCTGACTACTTCCCTTCTAGAAGGGGAGAGCCAGGCTTTGAGAAATGATAAGCATCAGTAGTACAGTCAGAAGTACCAACATGCTCACACACATATCTCCTTTTCTGTTTGATTCTACCGTATCTCCGTGAGAGCTCCCTCTCGTCACCCCGCCCTGGCTCGATGTCATGCCCACCCAGAGCCACAACACAGCCCCTGATCTCTGACCTACTTCAGGAGTTGGTCCTCAGATGGAAATTTCCACCAAAAATCCAAACAGCCTTGTCCAAATCAACTCTCATTCTCAAATTTCTCATGCTCCTGGCACCCACCTGCTTTGATAATATTCACGTAAATATACCTCATTTAGGGAGGAATATTTACCCTTCCACCCCCCAAGACTCTCCCTAGTGCACCAGAGGACTTGGCTAATGAGTCTGCAAATAAACGGACTACAGAGGAGCTTATAAACTTTTTAGAAGTCATTATAAAAGCAGGAAACAACCATTACAACAATAAATTGGGATTGAGATGCTAACTGTTAAGAAAGGAAGTAGCTAGTGGTATATTAATAACAAAGAAAGCCACTTTCACAAATCTCTCCTCTGTCCTCTCCTCCCCACACACGGGTATATCACAGAGCAATTGATTTGGTCATAATGTTTCTCTTATTTTACCTTTTTAGCTTTTGGCTGAATACTGAACAGACTGTGAAATGGGCAAGTGCTTATGTTACGCACACAAACCACATTATATATTTTAATGGGATGTACATATAACACAACACCAAAATCCCAGCATCAGAATTAGCAGTAGGAAAAAAACTTTGAACTCTGTATGGAGGTTTAATGGTTCTGGCCAAAATACAGACAGACACAGGTGTGTTTTAAAAGAAAAAAAGAAACCCTGTGTTTTCCCATAAAGACAGTTTTTCTAAAGAGATGGGATTTCCAGGGTCCAACAGTTCAGGGTCCAAGTGCTTCTATGAACAAAGAACTTTTCATCTGTAACAACTCTGAAGGATATTAATAAAAAGGCAAAAGATCAAATGGCAATGGGTCTAATCCTCGATCCCTAGTTGAAAGGTTCCATTTACACACAGAGAAGAGCTAAAGAAAATTAACAATCATTCCTTACAAAGTAATCTGAAAAACTACCAAATGCAGATATTTGAGGGTCACACAGCAGTCTTCTAAAAGCTTGTTGTACTGTGAAATGTGAGGGACCCATAGAAGGAACACCACTCAATAACTGTTAGCTACATGGGGGATATGGGCTCTAAGTTTAGTCCCAGTTCCTTAGTGTGGAAGAACTGCAGACTAGTTATTAGAATCCACTGCCCATTCTTGAGTTTGTTATCTTTAAAATTCCATCATCATGATAATAACAGCTAACCTTCCTGGAGCTCTCACTGTGAATGGCACTCCTCTAAGCACTGTCCATACATTACCTCATTTAATCCCAATGAGAATGATGCTGTTATTATCTCATTTAGCAGGGAAGACCCTGATTAGGGAACCAGCCCAAAGTCACAGAGCCAGAGAGCAGAGGATTCAAACCCAGGTAGTCTGAGTGCAGAGGCCAATGAAAGTCAAAGAGAACCACGTTCCACTCCATGCATGCACACATTTGGGTACACCGGCAGGCAGAAATGTCTGCACTCCTTAACCTATGTCCTCTTTTTCTAGCACACGTACTCTCTTTTCTCTCCCACTCCTAAATTTAGTAGAATCTGTGTAAGGCAAGCTGCAGGATACAACGTCATGATTTGGAAACACTCTCCAAGTCTATCATTAACATTCAGACTGAAGTCATGAGCCTTTGTGAATCTAGCAGAATACCTTCCATGGAGAATATTAATAAATTTTGTTGATGGTGATGTTTGACAAAGGAGGAAAGGATGTGGAAGAGGAGATGAATTTCAGCAGCGTATCCAGCACCTAGCAGTGTGCCTGGCACATAGTAGGTGCTAAAAATGGTTTTTGAAGAATGACAAAGTGGAAGGTAGGTAAGGAGAGAGGGAGGGAATAAAGGAGGGAGAAAAGAAGGAAGGAAAGAGGGAAAGAGCAAGAGAGATGGAGGAAGGGAGACAGAAAGGAAGGAAGCGTAGAGAGAAGAGGATGGGAAAGAGGACAGATGAATTCTCAAGAATATGCTAGGATCAGGGTAAGCACCACCACTCTAACACTGTTGTCAGTTACGTAAGTAGCAGAGGATCGGCTGGGGTATGAGGAGGTAACAAGAAGGGCCTCTTGAGTTCTTAACTAGGTCCTGAATTCTCCCTCCAGAACTGCACCCCAATGCACTCACCCAGCTCACATCCCCTTGTCATCTATTGGGTCCTAAATTGCTACCACTACTCCTTCTGGAAAGAGAAAGAAAAGATCTTGCTTTGGAGGAAAACTGCATCCATTCTCTGTCATTTGGTATGGGAAGGAATGACTGTCCTCCCAGCTCCACTTAATAAGGGGAAAAGGCTTAAAACTTTCAGCATCTCCCACCCTTCATGGCCTCAGTGAACCGATGGATCAGAGATGATACAAACCCCAACCAAAGTCAAGACTCAAGGACATGTTCTCAGTTGCTTCTTTCTAGAAAAGCTTTGTCACACACACACACACACACACACACACACACAGAGTTTTATCTTCCTAGTTTGGGATTAACATATACACAGTACTATACATAAAATAGATAACCAAAAAGGACAGGACCTACTGTATAACACAGGAAACTATACTCAATATTTTATAATAATCTATAAGGGAAAGAATTTGAAATATATATATACACACACACACACACACACACATATATGTATATGTGTGTGTGTATGTATATATCTATCTATCTATATATCTGAATCACTGTGCTGTACAGCTGAAACTAACACAACATTGTAAATCAACTATACTTCAATTTAAAAAAAACTCCTCTTATAGTGAGGTGGATGGACCTAGAAACTGTCATACAGAGTGAAGTAAGTCAGAAAGAGAAAAACAAATACCATATGCTAACACATATATATGGAATCTAAAAAAAAAAAAAAAATGGTTCTGAAGAACCTAAGGGCAGGACAGGAATAAAGACACAGACATAGAGAGTGGACTTGAGGGCACGGGGAAGGGGAAGGATAAGCTGGGATGAAGTGAGAGAGTGGCATGGACATATATACACTACCAAATGTAAAACAGATAGCTAGTGGGAAGCAGCTGCGTAGCACAGGGAGATCAGCTTGGTGCTCTGTGACCACCTAGAGGGGTGTGATAGGGAGGGTGGGAGGGAGACACAAGAGGGAGGAGATATGGGGATGTATGTATATGTATAGCTGATTCACTTTGTTATATAGCAGAAACTAACACACCATTGTAAAGCAATTATACTCCAACAAAGATGTTTAAAAAAATTAAAAATTGGACTTCCGGGAAGATGGCAGAAGAGTAAGACGCGGAGATCACCTTCCTCTCCACAGATACACCAGAAATACATCTACGCGTGGAACAACTCCTACAGAACACCTACTGAACGCTGGCAGAAGACCTCAGACCTCCCAAAAGGCAAGGAACCCCCCACGTACCTGGTTAGGGCAAAAGAAAAAAAACTAAACAGAGACAAAAGGATAGGGACGGGTCCTGCACCAGCGGGAGAGAGCTGTGAAGGAGGAAAAGTGTCCACACACTAGGAAGCCCCTTCGCGGGTGGAGACTTCGGGAGGCGGAGTGGGGGAGCTTGGGAGCCGCGGAGGAGAGCACAGCAACAGGGGTGCGGAGGGCAAAGCGGACAGATTCCAGCGCAGAGGATCGGGCCGACCGGCACTCACCAGCCGAGAGGCTTGTCTGCTCGCCCGCCGGGGCGGGCGGGACTGGGAGCTGAGGCTCCGGCTTTTGTCGGAGCGCCGGGAGAGGACTGAGGTTGGCGGCGTGAACACAGCCTGCAGGGCGTTGGTGCGCCGCGGCTGGCCGGGAGAGAGTCCAGGGAGGGGTCTGGACCTGCCGAAGAGGCAAGAGACTTTTACGTCCCTCTTTGTTTCCTGGTGCACGAGGAGAGGGGATTAAGAACGCTGCTTGAGAGAGCTCCAGGGACGGGCGCGAGCCGCGGCTAAGAGTGCGGAGCCCAGAGACGGACATGGGACGCTAAGGCCGCTGCTGCCGCCGCCAGGAGGCCTGTGTGCGAACACAGGTCACTAGCCACACGCCCTTCTGGGGAGCCTGTGCAGCCCGCCACTGCCAGGGTCCTGGGATCCAGGGACGGCTCCCCGGGAGAGCGCACGGCGCGCCTCAGGCTGCAGCGTCACGCCGGCCTCTGTCGCTGCAGGCCCGCCCCGCACTCCGTGACCCTCCCTACCCCCCGGCCTGGGTGAGCCAGAGCCTCCGAATCAGCGGCTCCTTTAACCTCGTCCTGTCTGAGCAAAGAACAGACGCCCTCCGGCGACCTACACGCACAGGCGGGGCCAAATCCAAAGCTGAGCCCCTGGGAACTGTCAGAACAAAGAAGAGAAAGGGAAATCTCTCCCAGCAGCCTCAGAAGCAGCGGATTAAAGCTCCACAATCAACTTGATATACACTGCATCTGTGGAATACCTGAATAGACAACGAATCATCCCAAATTAAGGAGCCCTGTGGATGAAAGGCTCTTGGTGCTGCAGCCAGGACTCAGTGCTGTGCCTCTGAGGTGGGAGAGCCAACTTCGGGACACTGGTCCACAAGAGGCCTCCCAGCTGCACATAATATCAAACAGCAAAAATCTCCGAGAGATCTCCATCTCAACGCCAGCACCCAGCTTCACTCAACGACCAGCAAGCTACAGTGCTGGACATCCTATGCCAAACAACTAGCAAGACAGGAACACAACCCCACCCATTAGCAGAGAGGCTGCCCAAAATCATAGTAAGTCTACAGACACCCCAAAACACACCACCAGACGTGGACCTGCCCACCAGAAAGACAAGATCCAGCCTCATACACCAGAACACAGGCACTAGTACCCTCCACCAGGAAGCCTACACAACCCACTGAACCAACCTTAGCCACTGGGGACAGACACAAAAAACAACAGGAACTACGAACCTTCAGCCTGCAAAAAAGGAGACCCCAAACACAGTAAGATAAGCAAAATGAAAAGACAGAAAAACACACAGCAGATGAAGGAGCAAGATAAAAACCCACCAGACCTAACAAATGAAGAGGAAATAGGCAGTCTACCTGAAAAAGAATTCAGAATAATGATAGTAAGGTTGATCCGAAATCTTGGAGATAGAATGGACAATAGAATGGACAAATTGCAAGAATCAGTTAACAAGGACCTAGAAGAACTAAAGATGAAGCAAGCAACGATGAACAACACAATAAATGAAATTAAAAGTACTCTAGATGGGATCAATAGCAGAATAACTGAGGCAGAAGAACGGATAAGTGACCTGGAAGATAAAATAGTGGAAATAACTACTGCAGAGCAGAATAAAGAAAAAAGAATGAAAAGAACTGAGGACAGTCTCAGAGACCTCTGGGACAACATTAAACGCACCAACATTCGAATTATAGGGGTTCCAGAAGAAGAAGAGAAAAAGAAAGGGACTGAGAAAATATTTGAAGAGATTATAGTTGAAAACTTCCCTAATATGGGAAAAGAAATCATTAATCAAGTCCAGGAAGCACAGAGAGTCCCATACAGGATAAATCCAAGGAGAAATACGCCAAGACACATATTAATCAAATTGTCAAAAATTAAATACAAAGAAAACATATTAAAAGCAGCAAGGGAAAAACAACAAATAACACACAAGGGAATCCCCATAAGGTTAACAGCTGATCTTTCAGCAGAAACTCTGCAAGCCAGAAGGGAGTGGCAGGACATATTGAAAGTGTTGAAGGAGAAAAACCTGCAACCAAGATTACTCTACCCAGCAAGGATCTCATTCAGATTTGATGGAGAAATTAAAACCTTTACAGACAAGCAAAAGCTGAGAGAGTTCAGCACCACCAAACCAGCTCTACAACAACTGCTAAAGGAACTTCTCTAGGCAAGAAACACAAAAGAAGGAAAGGACCTACAATAACGAACCCAAAACAATTAAGAAAATGGGAATAGGAATACACATATCGATAATTACCTTAAATGTAAATGGACTAAATGCTCCCACCAAAAGACACAGATTGGCTGAATGGATACAAAAACAAGACCCATATATTTGCTGTCTACAAGAGACCCACTTCAGACCTAGAGACACATACAGACTGAAAGTAAGGGGATGGAAAAAGGTATTTCATGCAAATGGAAACCAAAAGAAAGCTGGAGTAGCAATTCTCATATCAGACAAAATAGACTTTAAAACAAAGACTATTAGAAGAGACAAAGAAGGACACTACATAATGATCAAGGGATCGATCCAAGAGGAAGATATAACAATTGTAAATATTTATGCACCCAACATAGGTGCACCTCAATACATAAGGCAAATACTGACAACCATAAAAGGGGAAATCGACAGTAACACATTCATAGCAGGGGACTTTAACACCCCACTTTCACCAATGGACAGATCATCCAAAATGAAAATAAATAAGGAAACACAAGCTTTAAATGATACATTAAACGAGATGGAGTTAATTGATATTTATAGGACATTCCATCCAAAAACAACAGAATACACATTTTTCTCAAGTGCTCATGGAACATTCTCCAGGATAGATCATATCTTGGGTCACAAATCAAGCCTTGGTAAATTTAAGAAAATTGAAATTGTATCAAGTATCTTTTCTGACCACAACGCCATGAGACTAGATATCAATTACAGGAAAAGATCTGTAAAAAATACAAACACATGGAGGCTAAACAATACACTACTTAATAATGAAGTGATCACTGAAGAAATCAAAGAGGAAATCAAAAAATACCTAGAAACAAATGACAATGGAGACACAACGACCCAAAACCTGTGGGATGCAGCAAAAGCAGTTCTAAGGGGGAAGTTTATAGCAATACAAGCCCACCTTAAGAAGCAGGAAACATCTCGAATAAACAACCTAACCTTGCACCTCAAGCAATTAGAGAAAAAAGAACAAAAAAACCCGAAAGCTAGCAGAAGGAAAGAAATCATAAAAATCAGATCAGAAATAAATGAAAAAGAAATGAAGGAAACAATAGCACAAGATCAATAAAACTAAAAGCTGGTTCTTTGAGAAGATAAACAAAATAGATAAACCACTAGCCAGACTCATCAAGAAAAAAAGGGAGAAGACTCAAATCAATAGAATTAGAAATGAAAAAGGAGAGGTAACAACTGACACTGCAGAAATAAAAGAGATCATGAGAGATTACTACAAGCAACTCTATGCCAATAAAATGGACAATCTGGAAGAAATGGACAAATTCTTAGAAATGCACAACCTGCCAAGACTGAATCAGGAAGAAATAGAAAATATGAACAGACCAATCACAAGCACTGAAATTGAAACTGTGATTAAAAATCTTCCAACAAAGAAAAGCCCAGGACCAGATGGCTTCACGGGCGAATTCTATCAAACATTTAGAGAAGAGCTAACACCTATCCTTCTCAAACTCTTCCAAAATATAGCAGAGGGAGGAACACTCCCAAACTCCTTCTACGAGGCCACCATCACCTTGATACCAAAACCAGACAAGGATGTCACAAAGAAAGAAAACTACAGGCCAATATCACTGATGAACATAGATGCAAAAATCCTCAACAAAATACTAGCAAATAGAATCCAACAGCACATTAAAAGGATCATACACCATGATCAAGTGGGGTTTATTCCAGGAATGCAAGGATTCTTCAATATACGCAAATCTATCAATGTGATAAACCATATTAACAAACTGAAGGAGAAAAACCATATGATCATCTCAATAGATGCAGAGAAAGCTTTTGACAAAATTCAACACCCATTTATGATAAAAACCCTGCAGAAAGTAGGCATAGAGGGAACTTTCCTCAACATAATAAAGGCCATATATGACAAGCCCACAGCAAACATCATCCTCAATGGCGAAAAACTGAAAGCATTTCCACTAAGATCAGGAACAAGACAAGGTTGCCCACTCTCACCACTCTTATTCAACATAGTTTTGGAAGTTTTAGCCACAGCAATCAGAGAAGAAAAGGAAATAAAAGGAATCCAAATCGGAAAAGAAGAAGTAAAGCTGTCACTGTTTGCAGATGACATGATCCTATACATAGAGAACCCTAAAGATGCTACCAGAAAACTACTAGAGCTAATCAATGAATTTGGTAAAGTGGCAGGATACAAAATTAATGCACAGAAATCTCTGGCATTCCTATATACTAATGATGAAAAATCTGAAAGTGAAATCAAGAAAACACTCCCATTTACCATTGCAACAAAAAGAATAAAATATCTAGGAATAAACCTACCTAAGGAGACAAAAGATCTGTATGCAGAAAATTATAAGACACTGATGAAAGAAATTAAAGATGATACAAATAGATGGAGAGATATACCATGTTCTTGGATTGGAAGAATCAACATTGTGAAAATGACTCTACTACCGAAAGCAATCTATAGATTCAATGCAATCCCTATCAAACTACCACTGGCATTTTTCACAGAACTAGAACAAAAAATTTTGCAATTTGTATGGAAACACAAAAGACCCCGAATAGCCAAAGCAATCTTGAGAACGAAAGAAGGAACTGGAGGAATCAGGCTCCCAGACTTCAGACTATACTACAAAGCTACAGTTATCAAAACGGTATGGTACTGGCACAAAAACAGAAAGATAGATCAATGGAACAGGAT
>NW_020837951.1:50613396-50745841 GCF_003676395.1 Aethalodelphis obliquidens
GATTCATTTTGTTGTGAAGCTGAAACTAACATACCATTGTAAAGCAATTATACTCCAATAAAGATGTTAAAAAAAAATTAAAAATTAAAAATATTTTAAAAACTCCTCCTAGACAAGGTAGTGTAAGAGCGTGAGGCCTAGAAATCATGCAGACATTTGCTCCACCAAAGGGAGAGCCTGGAGAGCCAAAGGCAGGGAACACCTGAGGATGAAAGTAATACCTCCTAAGGCAAAGCAGAGAGGAGGGAATATTCAGGTATCACTAACCTGCTGGATCAAGGTTCACCTGAGGCCAAATCTACTTCAGTTAATGTGGACCAACACATTCCCTTTATTATTTAGGTCCCATTTCAGCTAGTTTTCTCTCATTTGCAGCACAAAGATCCTGACTGATACAATCTCTTTGTAAGTCCTGGATAGAGAACTTGCATTCTTAAATACAGGCAACAACTTACCAAACAATTTTCCTCCATGCTAGGATATAAACCACTGATGCAATCAGGGACTGTAAAAGAACTTGGAATTCCAAATGACAAACTTAAACCTCAGGCAGAAACCTGATCAGAGATGAGATGAGTGGACTCCCAGGTCTGAATTCTATCCTCACCTGTTTGGGGCACACAGACAGGAGCTGACACCATTTCTTTTTCTTTTTCTTTTCCTTTTCTAAGCATCGATATCTTATATACAACTGGCAGCACATTATTTACTAAAAGACCCCATTGTACTTAATTGGTATCTTTTATGTTTCTGCTCATCAGTGTTGTTTGCCCAAGATTAAAAACTCTTAGAAGGAATCCTATCAGCTTCACCCACTTTACACAGAATGTTATGGAGAAAGGCTGCCGAAACCTGATAAAGGTTTTTTCGTAGAGCCACTGCTGATCTTACTACTGCAAGCAAATCCTGAGGTAAGGGTATAAAATTCAAATGCTGCCTTGAACTCCGGTCAACAGTTTCCTGGAAGTCTTAAATTAAAGCCAAGAACTGCTTCTTCCAGAGCTTTACTAAACAGCAGTGATGTTCAAGGTCAAATTACAAGACATCTTGGGGTTGAATCTAATTCTGCTTGTCTGATGTCATCCACCACACACATAGGTCCCCCAACACAGACACACACACACCAATAGACACAAATGACATTCTGATATAATCAGAATGTTCTCCTGCTCGCAACAATAAGGAACAGCAAAGAAATTAGGAGACTTGGAATTAGACAATCTGGCACCAGTCTTGACTGCTTCCTTCTTGATGGGCAACTGTAGGCAAGTTACTTAATCTCCAAATATTATATTTTTTCTATAAATAAAATGTTGATAATAGCACTTGATACAAATACTTCTGAGGGTTTGTGTGAATATCAAACAAGATACTGTAACAGAATCCACTGTAAATAAAAATGCATTTCCTCTTACTCTGTGCTGAGCAGGCAAAACTTTGGGGCAGTTTCTCGATTCCCCTGTGCATGTTTTTTCGATACTATTCTTCCCTCAGCCTGATGGGTAAGTGAAATTGATGATATTTAGCAATTTAAGCAGTGTTCCAACAGGTTCAGCTTAACACTACCCTAACAGGTTGAGGTTTAAAATCCATTAGAAAACATTTTTCGGTGAGAGTTACAAAATTCATTTCAAACTATAAAGCGAATACAAAAAGTCCATTTTTTTTTTTGTACAAAAAGCTCTTTCACTCCAGGAGGATCTTCAGGTCTGAGATGATTTATCATAATCTTCCATCATTTAAAAGCACTGTAAAGTGCCAAGCTTCTCTGGCTGCTTGACAAAGCATACAGTTACACTGACCAAGCAAAGAGTTACGCTGGGCTATCCTGTCTTCCTTACATATTTACGTCACTAAGAAATTTGACTAATGACCTTGAAGTCTTAGAACTTTCAGCTCTAAATGGAAGTCTTTTGCAAGACAAGCCTGCAGGTAGTACACTGACGTTCTGGCTCACCACAGAGAAGGAGACAGTGTACAGCGACTCCAAAGACCACTGGACTCACCTGAACCAGCTGGTGTTTACTGACGGTCTGGTAAATGCAAGCCTTGATGCTGAGATCTGGGGTCATTCAAATAGAGTCACGATCCATGACCCCAATCATAAAGGAAGACCCAAGACAAGTTCTTTGTTTTGCTTTCAAATAAATAGGGTTTGATTATTTTTATCACTTTTATCAAGGTATAATTGATATAAAATAAAATTCACCAATGTTAAGAGTATATAGTTCCATGAGTCTTGACAGATAGGTAGATAGATAGAGTTGTATTGCTACCACCATAATTATGATATAGAACATTCTTATCAGCCCAAAAAATTACCTCATGCCCCTCTGCATTAACGAATGGGATTGATTTTTAAAGTGTATAAATATCTTTAAGTCACAAAAAAGAAAGGAGGCTATTAACCAAATGCACCCGCCAAAAACCAAAATTGAGATAATAAATAAAAGCAGGTCGTAAAGTCAACATTCCCACTGGAGACCAACTGCATCCACTTAGCCCTAGACTGAATGGCATCGAAACCCCTGCTTAAAATGCTCTTTAATCCCCAATCGCCCAGAGTGGTGTAAAGGAACTTCTTTCAGTACTGGCAGAACCCACCAATGGTCAGAATTACTTGCCAAGTGCCAACAAGTGCCAAGTCAGTGGAAGGGCTGAGAAAAGGATGCTGGACACCATTAACAATGACTATGCCTTTCTAGAAACAGAACCAAAGAGTGGCAAAGAGTCCTTGCAAATACAGCAGGCCAGAGAAAGCTGATTTCTAAAAATGGTTTGCCTGCGTTCACATGGAAGGGTGATGATGATTATATGTTTTGGAACCCAAGTCACTTAATGCTCATCCAAAATTGTTTTTCTGATCAACACGGAGAGCAAAAACCCAAGACAGCTCTGAACAACTGACAAAAGATGGTTTATCCAACATCTCCAAAGCTCTTGCAGCCTCTAGTCTTAAATGTTACCAATTTATTCCTCTCGCTTTAGCTAATTAATTTTTAAGTGCCCTCTACTGAACGTAGGCATGAAATTGCTTTCTCATCTGACACCAGCTCTCAGAAATACTGACAAGCAGGCCTCAATCATTGCCAGCATCCTCTCCAATAGGTGAACACAAAAAGCATAGAGGAAGGCAATGCTAGGCATGCTCAAACTGTCCTACTTAGCTCCTCACTCCTCACCCTACTTAGCAGGGCAAGAAATAAAGAAACCTTGGGCTTCCCTGGTGGCGCAGTGGTTGAGAGTCCGCCTGCTGATGCAGGGGACAGGGGTTCGTGCCCCGGTCCGGGAATATCCCACATGCCGCGGGGCGGCTGGGCCCGTGAGCCATGGCCGCTGAGCCTGTGCGTCCAGCGCCTGTGCTCCACAACGGGAGAGGCCACAGCAGTGAGGCCCGCGTACCGCAAAAAAAAAAAAAAAAAAGAAATAAAGAAACCTGAGCTTAAGTTCAGGCTGTGGTTTTTAGTTATTGACTAGGAAATAACTGCTGTGTCGTTGCTTCCTTTTATCTCATCCTTTATTGTTATAATCAATACCCACATATCATTACTAAAATCCAACTCGCTACAAACTTACCTAAATGTAAATTAAAACCATAAGTCAGGCACAGTTTTATTAGACCCAAAAAAAGACTGTGCAATTATACATCATTCATTTTCTTCTTGTCATTCAGTATACTTACTTTCCTGTGCAACCAGGTGATAGCATCGACAAATTTAATTTGTAAAAATGTCCAAAGAAGCATGTTTGTTCGTAGAGCTGTGGCATTCTAGTTACTTTTTCTCCCAAATAAGAAGTATGCAAAACGCGAAAAAATCTCATTCATTCATTCAATAAGTGCATACTGAGAACCTATTCTATGCCAAGCTACTGGCTAAAACCTTCACCTTTGGGGGGTTTACAGGACATTAGGAGACAGACAAGTATATGTTTTCAATGTCTGTGACAATTGTGATAAAAGGATCTCTAAAGAGCAAGTTCTGTATATTGCTTTGGGGTAGAGAAACATGACATCAAAGGAATACTTACTAAGAAGGTGATGCTGATTCAAAGTCTTGAAAGATCAGGAAGAACAAAGTGGGGTGGGATGGGGCAAAGGGAACACATTTCAAGGAAAGAGAGCAGGATATGCAAAGGCACATCAGTGTGAGAGGCCATCAAATTTGGAAAACTGTAAGCAGCATAACACGTCTAGAGGGCAGGATAAAAATGGTAGGCAAGAGTGAGATGTAAGTAATCCAGAGATTATGCATGTTTTAGAATCAGGAGATAGGATCTCATTCTGCAGGCTTCTGAAGCCACCAAGACTTTTTTTTTTTTTTTTTTTGCGGTACGCGGGCCTCTCACTGTTGTGGCCTCTGCCATTGCAGAGCACAGGCTCCGGACGCACAGGCTCAGCGGCCATGGCTCACGGGCCCAGCTGCTCCATGGCATGTGGGATCTTCCTGGACCGGGGCACAAACCCATGTCCCTTGCATTGGCAGGCGGACTCTCACCACTGCGCCACCAGGGAAGCCCTCCACCAAGTCATTTTAAGCAAGGGAGGGAGGTGCATGGCTCTCTGCCTTAGAACAATCGCTCTTGAGGTGTTCTAGAATATGGAATAAAGAAGAGGAGGTCTGGGGCCAAGGAGACCAGTTCCCTGACTATTGCGATAGTGTAAGCAAAAGATTATGAGAACCTGAAGTAGGAAAGTAAAAAATAGGGACGGAGAGGAAAGAATGATTCAGGAACTATTTCAGGGATTTTTCTAACAGAACCCAGTGACTAATGGTGTGTTGGGAATGAGGAAGAAGTAGAAATCTAGGATTATGATAGGTAATTCACTCAGATAATAAACATAAAAAAGAACAGTTTTAGGGAAACATTTTTAAAAATTGCTATTTACACATAATAAATTTGAGTTGTATATAGCAGAGCTGTCTACTGACAGCAATTTGGATATAGAACACAGGTTCATTTCTGTCTGAAGAAAAAGGATGAAAATTAGAAGTGCCTAAAATTAACAAGGGCCTAATATCCACAATATGCAATGAACTCATGCAAATCCATCAAAAAGGGGAGAAAACCCTAAATAGAAAAACGGGCAAAGGACAAGAAGAGACAATTGATAGAAAGGAAATCCCCAAGTATCTCAAGCATCTGAACAGATGCTCATTAGTAACATGAGAAATGAAAATTTAATACAGCAACGGTATACTACTCTCTATCTATTCTACTGGGGGAAAACTAGAAAGCTAGACAATAAAAGTATTGGCCTGGTCTTGAAGATGCAGGAACTGGTGGGCAAAGCAGGCTAGTGAAGCCATTCTAGAGTACAATCTAACACAGGATTTGGTCAAATTAAGTATACACACTGCCTCTGACCCCAAAACTCTGCTCTTGGATACACATGTGAAAGAAATTCTCACATAAATCCCAAGGGGCTATTCATTGTAATGGGAGGTAAGAGGCATGCTGAGTGTTCACAGCTGAGGGAACAGAGGTGACCTGTGGATACACACGATGGACTACTATGCAGCAGTTAGAAGCAACACACTAGATGCACACAGAGCCACTGAGAGGATCTTAACACAAAGTCTTTAGTGGAAAAAAGAAACCAAATACAATCTATTATACGGTACTAGTCACAATCATTTAAAATACATGCGAATAAAACAACATACACAAAGAAAAGGACACCCAATAAACACACATTTGTGGTTGTCTCTGGGGGGAAAGGTAGTCAAAGAAAAGAGAAATACATTAATTTTTTAATAATAAGAAATGTCTCCCACTGGACAAATTACGAAAGGATTATTCAATGATGAGCATGATTAACTCAACTCACTACACCCGAGTTCCAAAAAACTAGGACAAGGATAAGACTGGGAGACAAGCGGGCAGAGATTACCAGAAAGACTGGCCATTGTACTGGTTACGCTGCTTATTCTTTGTTTGCCCCCTTCCACCTTAAGAGTCCCCATTACGTTCTATGCCCATCTCTGCCCTATTCACTTCCCTAGGAGGCTGAGCTCCACAGGTTACCCTCTGTCTTCCACTTGGGTTTGGTCAAGAGGAGGTATCAGCAGGAAATCAGAGGGTGGGAAAAGAGAGAAGTTGGGGTATTTATACCTCCCTGACAAGCTCAGTCCCTGACAACTCCAAACCTCACCAGGCTATGGTTACCCTGATCCCTCCCTTGACCCTTTAGTCCTGGGAGAATTCATAGCTTTTTGATATTGTGAGTCCTGGGATACCTCTCCATCACTTCTTGATTTTTTTGGTTTCCTTCATTATCTTCACCCATACCTCTGTGGACCAGGTCATTAAGCTACTATTACAAAATTCTTTTTAGCAAACCCTTTTGAGGGTGCCATCTCTTTTCTCCCTTGACCCTGACCTAAATACCTATGGAGAGTTTTAGGGCAATAAGTACTCCAATAAAGGGTATTTTCTCTCATAATTCCTATCACTCTATAGCACAAGGGATGTATGGGAGACTGAGTAATTACATATTAGCTCACAACACTATCTCTCCCCTTACTGCCGTGCATCCTGACTGACCTTGGAGACAAAATGGCACAGATCTAAAGGATGTAGCAAGGACCAAGGTCAGCGTAGATCAGTAGATACTTGCAGGATTAACACTGTTTGCATTCCAATGACCGCCTGAATATATTTAAGATAAAGCTACAGTACATGTTTCACATTGGGGATTGGCAACAAATAGCTGTAGACTACATTCTGAAAAAATAAGTATTTTCACATGTGTTATGGGCCATTTCTAATCTCAGCATCAAAGCCAGGTCCATCTGCACGTTTCCAATCTTTGATCCTACCCATAACCTCCTCAGCAAGTCCTTCCCTGGCTACCTTATCTTAGTAGGGTGTTCCACACCCGCCCATTATTACCACACCAAGTTCATTTCCCCTGAACATGCATTACAATTTGTGCTTCTATT
Organism: Aethalodelphis obliquidens; assembly: GCF_003676395.1. NCBI lineage: Eukaryota > Metazoa > Chordata > Mammalia > Artiodactyla > Delphinidae > Aethalodelphis > Aethalodelphis obliquidens. The sequence continues at coordinate 50,620,341 of NW_020837951.1, forward strand.
TTTTTCTTTACTTGTTATTACTCAAATTCTCCATTAGACTGTAAATTCCATCAGGGCAAGGGACAGTTTTCTAGGACCTAGAAGGCCCTTAATAAATATTTCTTCAGTGAATAAATGGTGAAAAACAGGAGTGACACAAAATGCAAAAACCATCATGTTTATGGGTGGTGGACCTTATATGGCGGACTTTGTAGTCAAAACATACTTTTCAGATCTCGCTCCCTTGTAGTGTATACAAGGATGCTCGCTGTGTTTGAGGCTCTAAATATCTCTAACGAGGAGACTTCAAGTCTGAGTGTGTTTGCCTTACTTAAAACAGCATTCAGCACAGCCCCAAACACAGATGGGCGCTTCATAATATTACTGAAGAATGATGACACTGAGGATTATTTAATACCTCCTCATGGGGTGGAGACAGACCTTGGGCCACAAACATAGCGTGAATGTGCTTTACTTCTCAAATAATCTGAAGCAAAATTATTTCATCTGCAACCACAAATCAGACACATTCAGAATGACAAAGCCCCAAAAGAATGCCATTTTCAAGACTGAAACTGTATTATTCTGGGGTAAATGGAATCCTTGTTTCAGTGATACTGTAAGAGCAGAAATTAAAGATACTAAAAGTCTTCCCTCGGGGAACAACTGTTATCTGTGAACAATGAAAGTTTGTCTGAATAATTCATCAGCTTCAACGATGCAGGCCCCCCTTATTGGGGAATTCCAGGAGTTTGGGCAAGTGCATCATTGAATGTGTCTCAGCCACTCCGTTGCCATTCTGCCAGGGACTGGCATTTATGGGTACATTCCTATGATTTTATTAATTAAAAAAAATAACCTATATGGGAAACCACTGTCAAGATAAAATTTTGAGGGTGCACTTATTTTACTAAGAAGAAAGAAGTTTATAAAGCGTCCATCATGAGAATCCACCTGGGACTCCACAAGAGATCACATACCCAAAACAAATCACCACGTCAGAGCCCCACAGAATTCTGAATCCCAACCAGCAAGCATGGATAATCCTTTTAAATGGTCACTTACATATCAGAACAGGTCCTTTGTGAAATTTCTAAGCAAGGCCTCTGGTTTCTGACCGAAACAGAGATTTATTGGGAAGGGGGGATGAAGTGAAATCAAGAACTACTGGGAAATTTCCACGAGAAAAGAGGACAAATGGTTTTTGTTGTCAGAATAAAACCAGCCTCTCCTGGCCAGGGTACGGAAAGCTGCTGACTACCCCACAGGAGAGTTGAGCAATATTTTCAACTGGTTTCTCAGGGACCATCCTGATTAAGTTGTAGTTATGGGGCAGATGCAATAGTTTCAAATCCTGGGTTGCTGTCTTATTAGCTGTGTAACCTTGTACAAGTCACTTAACCTCTCTGATAACTGGTTCAACATCTTTAATATGTTGAGAGTTAATGCCTACCCAATTACCTTACTAAATTATTGCAAAAATCAAGTGAGTTCAAATTTCCGAAAGTTCTTTCTAAATTATAAGATTCTGTACAAGTGGAAGGTGTTATTAAATATGCTCGCACAATATTAAATACCCCACATAGGACTCAGAAGCCTCTATGACTCTGGGTTCTCCATTTCTCGAGATGGTCTGGTTTTTGCTTTGCTCTCTACAGTTTCACTGAATTTTTTTTTTTTTTTTTAAAGAAAGATATAAACAAAGGCAAAGGGGAAAAAATGGAATCATACGTCCTACTTTTTGGTGCTGCTAGGCAAGAATTTTAGGCTGACGCTTGGTTCATCACCATGACTTGATATCAATATCACCTGAGGGATAGAAGTAAAATAGGGAGCATCCCAAAGGCATGTGATTCATCTCCCCACTGATGGAAGAAGAAAACATCAATTTATAGGAACCAGTTATATTTCTAATTACTAGTAGCAAACAACTGGAAAACTAAAGTTATAAAACTATTCCATTTACAATAGCATGAAAAGATATAAAATACTCATGAATCAATTTAACAAAAATTGTGTAAGACTTCCACACTAAACTACAAAACATACGTAAGAGAAATTAACCTACAAAGTATGCAAAAGAAATTAAAGAAAACTAAATAAATTGAGAGATATATCACATTCACGGACTAGAAATCTCAATATTATTAAAATGCAATTCTTCCTAAATTTCTCTATGGATTCAACACAATCTCAATCAAAATCTCAACAGGCTCTGGTAAAAAAATGACAAGTTGATTCTAAAATGTACATAGAAATGCAAAGGACCTAAGATACATAACTTTGTCTATATGGAGAAAAAGAAAATAGAGTTGGAGGAGTCACCTGATTTAAATATCTACTTTAAAACTCCAATAATCAAGACAATGTAATATTGGCATAGGGATAGACAACAGATTAATGGGACAGAAGGGAGAATCTTGAAATAGATCCACATATATATGGTCAACTGATTTTTAACAAACGCATCAAGGGAAAAGTAAATTGTTTTCAATAACAACTGGATATGGGGAAAAAGTGAACCTCACACAAAAATTAATTCAAAATCGGGACTTCCCTGGTGGCACAGTGGTTAAGAATCTGCCTGCCAATGCAGGGGACACGGGTTCAAGCCCTGGTCCAGGAATATCCCACATGCTGCGGAGCAGCTAAGCCTGTGTGCCACAACTACTGAGCCCGCGCTCTAGAGCCCGCTGGCCACAACTACTGAGCCCGCGTGCCACAACTACTGAAGCCCGTGCACCTAGAGCCCATGCTCCACAGCAAATGGAAGCCACCACAATGAGAAGCCCACACACCACAACAAAGAGTAGCCCCCACTCACCACAACTAGAGAGAAAGCCTGCACGCAGCAACGAAGACCCAATGCAGCCAAAAATTAATTAATTAATTTTCAAAAATTAATTCAAAATCATCATAGACTTAAATGTAAAAATTAAAACTACAATGATTCTAGAAGAAAACATAGGAAAAACATCTTTTTGACCTTTGGGTAAGCAAAGATCTCCTATAGAGGATAAAAAAAAGTATATACCAACTATATAAGAAAAAAAAATTAGCCATCATCAAAATTGAAAACTTATGCTCATCAAAAGACACCATTAAGAAAAAAAAATGGTTCTGAAGAACCTAGGGGCAGGACAGGAATAAAGACACAGACATAGAGCATGGACTTGAGGACGTGGGGAGGGGGAAGGGTAAGCTGGGGCAAAGTGAGAGAGTGGCATGGACTTATATACACTACCAAATGTAAAATGGATAGCTAGTGGGAAGCAGCCACATAGCACAGGGAGATCAGCTTGGTGCTTTGTGACCACCTAGAGGGGTGGGATAGGGAGGGTAGGAAGGAGACGCAAGAGGAAGGAGATATGGGGATATATGTATATGTATAGCTGATTCACTTGTTATAAAGCAGAAACGAACACACTATTGTAAAGCAATTATACTCCAATAAAGATGTTAAAAAAAATAAAGAATTTGAAAAGGAAAGTGAAAGACAGGGGGAAAATGTTTGTAATACATATATCTGACAAAAGACTTATTATCCAGGGAAATCCCTGGTGGTCCAGTGGTTAGGACTCTGTACTCTCACTGCCAAGGGCCTGCTTTCAGTCTCTGGTCAGGGAACTAAGAAAGATCCCACAAGCCGGCGGCGTGGCCAAAAGAAAAAAAAAGATGTATTATCCAGAATATATAAAGAACTTGTATAAATCAATAACAAAAAGACAAACAGTGCATTTTTAATTGAGCAAATACATTTTGAACCCGTACGTAACAGAAGAGCTCACAAGTGGACAATAAGCATATGAAAATGAGCTCAACATCACTAGAACGATGTAAATCTAAACCAAAATAAGATAATACTTTGCATTCACTAGAATGGTTAAAATAAAAAAGACTGACGACACCAAATGTTGTTGAGGATATGAAGCAACTAGAACTCTCACACATTGCAAATAGGAGTACACGATGGAAAATAGCTTGGCAGTTTCTTGTAAAATTAAACATACATCTACCCTACAATCAGGATTCTACTCCTAGATATTAACTAAAGAAATGTAGATGTGTCCACAAAAAGACATGTAAGAATGCTTATAATGGCATGATTCATAGTAGCTAATAAGTGGAAACAACCCAAATGTTCATCAAGAGGAGACTGGAAAAGTAAACTGTGATATATTCATACATTGGCATACTACACTGCAACAGAGGAGGATGAACTAGTGACAGACGCAATGGATGTGGATGAATCAAAAAATATATATTAAATGAAAAAAACAGTAACAAACGAGTACATGGTATATGACTCTATTTATGTGAAGTTCAAGAACCGGCAAAACCTAAATACAGCAGCAGAAATTATGACAATGGTTGCCTAAGGGGTATTGCAAGGAGGATGGGGGAACTATAGGGGGTGATGGGAATGTTCTATATCTTATTCTGGATGGTTGTTACCCAGATGTATACATTTTTCAAAACTCATTGAATTGTAGCCTTAAGATTATTCATTTCACTGCATATAAAATTTACTTAATGAATGATTCAATGAATGGTAACACCATGCAGAGATAACCACACAAATCCAGAAGGTGGGATTCTGCAGGACAACTGGTCAGGTCTCTTCAAAAATTACTGTCATTAAGTAAAAGATAAAGGGATTGTGGTAGATTATAAAAGACTTAAGAGATGTAACAACCAGATGCAATGTATGGTGTTAGACAGGATGCTGCTTCGGGCAAACCCTCTATTAAAGACATTCTGGGGACACTCGGAGGAAATTTTAATATGATCTTGGTTTTAGATGACATAAAAATGTATTAAGGGCTTCCCTGGTGGCGCAGTGGTTGAGAGTCCACCTGCCGATGCAGGGGACACGGGTTCGTGCCCTGGTCCAGGAAGATCCCACATGCCGCAGAGCGGCTAGGCCCATAAGCCATGGCCGCTGAGCCAGCATGTCCGGAGCCTGTGCTCCGCAACGAGAGAGGCCACGACAGTGAGAGGCCCACATAACGCAAAAAAAAAAAAAAAATGTATTAATACAAAGTGGGAGATTGTTGATAGAAAAAAAACAAGTTACAAGGCAGTCTGTACTTTCAGATCTCCTTTTGGTTTTTACAAAAAGGCAAATATATATTATATATTGTGTATATTATATATGATTTAGAACTATGTATGTATATTATATATGTATATAAAGAGATCCAATAAGGAATATACATTTATCAATTAACATAAGTAAGTCAGGCAGAGAGATATGATGTTTACATTTTCTTATTTTTCTGTGTTTTCTAACTTTCCACTATAAACAAATACTGCTTCCACAATAATATATGTTGCTTGAAAATATTAGTCTCTGAAATTCACTGTTTTATAAGACAAGGTAAAAGATGGATGGATCGGGCCAGGAGAAAGAAACCTCAGACTGTTCTATCTACTAAGTGAGTCTCCTATTGGGCATTTTCCATGAGTATCTTATTTCATTCTCACAACAAACCTATGATGTATCTTCCCCGTTTTTACATAACTGATGATGATACAAATGAGCATTTTAACATAATATTACCTGACCTCAAGACTCATGTTCTTTCCACCTCACTTACATATTTAGTAAATTTTCTTACTAAACATTTGTGAAATATTTACAATGAACCAGGCATTCTGTTACATGCTTTACAAGAATCACCTCAATCCTACCTCATAACAATCCATGTAAGGATGATACTGTTATAACCCTCGTTTTAAAAATAAGAAAACAGAGGCACAGAAATCAAATAAGTCCCCCAAGTTCCCAACAGCTAAAAAGTAGCAGAGCCAAGAATCAAGTTCAGGCCACCTGATTCTTCACACGCCTACCCAGTATACTACAGCATGTCTCTAAGTTCCCATGCTTTCAACAAGTTCCCAGTGGAGCAGGGGAGTATAAGTGACAGCTACCAGCAAAGGGAACATTGATATCAGAGGCCTGCCATGAAGGCTTTCATGCTGACATCCTTGCTTACCTGTCCAGGGCTGTGCTGGTGGGCATACTCCTCCCAAACCCTCGGACCCCCATCTGACGGAAATACGGAATGCAAGAGAGGTTGGCGGCAATGATGGCCAGGGAGTCGGAAGGGCTCACGAAGAAGCCATTTTGGCCTAGGATCATATAACGGTCCTGTGGGAAAGAATGTGTGAAAATGTTCAGGCAAAGGCATCTGCCGCCAGCAGCCCATTCCCATCATCATTACAAGCCACTTTACTGCCATTCCACATTTAAACAACATAAAACAACTTGAATGAAGCCAAAGAGGGCATGGGAAACCAAGATCTCTGAACATTATAGGGCCCACGATCTTGACACGACTGGGAATATATCCCACCTGTCGAAATGTGGATGACTTCCTCAGGCTTCAGTAGCCTCTATATTCTTAATTCACACTCTCCCCCAAACATAATGGAGAACAGAGATTATTGCTAAAATAGCTCGCTTCTTAACATGGTGATTTCAACAAAATCAGCCATAATAAAGACGTACTGCATGAATTTTTTTAAAAAAGAAATAACCTCTTTGTAACATAAGCTTACTTGAAAAAAGAAAAGTAATGGCTATTTAAGCGCAATACTTGGCCATTAGATGGAAGGGCAGATGCAGAGCCAGTTAGGGCTCATATGCCCCATACATGTCAGCCCCAGAGGTGTCCAATAGCTCTCTGGTTTCCAGTGCTTGGCTCATTATATAGCAAAAGGACCAGCATGCAGAAAACTTTCCTACTTACCCCATCAGCATCAAATGCAGCTCCAAACCCATATTCCCCTCCTTTCATAGCTTCCAGAAGGGTCGTTGCATATGTCAGGTTGGGGTCAGGATGCTGCCCTCCAAAATCTTCCAGGGGAACACAGTTGATTGCAGAATTGGCTGGGGCCCCCAGCTCATCACACAGGACTTTTCTCACATAGGGTCCCATAACTGAAAAAAATACACAGCAATATGAGATCTTTGCAGAACCTCTGCCCCCCCTGCCCCCGCAACCAAGGGTGTTTTGCTCTGCTTAGAACAAGAAGGTGACTTAATAGCACAAGAAAAAAAAAGATAAATTCTACAAGTTTTCTCAAGACACAGCACAGAATAATATTTACTTCAACTACTACTCACTGAGCATCTGCTATGTGCCAGTGACTGTGTCAGGCATATAGAAGTTGTATTCAATAATCCAGTTCCATGAAATTTCTCTCCAAAACTTATCTAAAATATTGCCAGAAATAAATCAACTACCTAACAATGATTTATTGACTGTTACTTTTTATGTACGAAAAGCTTCAGCTGAATATATGCAAAAGCACTAACAGGCCCTAGCAACATTCTTTGTCTCTACAGTCGTTTTAACTCTGCCAAGTGTATAATTAAACACTGTAAAACACTGAAGCATATAAAACTAAGCACGTTTTACAAAATAAATGTTAAGGAGTTGTGTTTTCCAGTTCAACACACAGCCGTGGAGTGCCTAACACGGAACTCCTATGTGAAGAATGGAGGGCATCAAGGGACGCAAAGCACACAATTCTGACATTACTGGGCTCTCAGTCTAGCAGTGGGATGAGTCACATCTACAGGTGAGTGACTGCAATGGTAAGACTAGTTCTATTCAATGTATATTTATGAAATAATATGATCCAATGGCTTGAAAGAAGAAATGACCACAGGCAAGGCTTCAAGAAGAAGGCAGCATTTCTGGGAGGACTTGGAAGAATATAAATTTGACAGGAGTGAGGACGCCATCCAAATGGAAAGAACACTATAAGCAAGGGAACGGAGCCTGGGGTAGAACATACAGCAAGCACACTTGGGGATCAGCACATAATCCTGTTGGCTGAAATATATCAAAGTACTGCTTTCCATTTATTTTCCATTAATACAATTCAAACCTCAAAGAGTGAACATCTTTTGATTTTTCCTGCCCAGCACCCCTTTCCCCTTCCTCCAGTAGCAGCATCTTGGGTTTCCTTTGGAGAACCAATCCTTTTCCCGTCTCAGTTCATGTGATCAGGATGTGGCTAAACCCTACTTACCCTAAGGCTGGGGAGGTGACCTAGGTCTGCCACTCAGTATCCTCCATCCCTCAACCAGAGTGACTGATTCAGAGACGAACGCACAGTACAAGCTAGGCAGTGAGGCTCAAATCCAAAACATTGCTCAAACTGTTTGGAAAGAGAAGCTGTCTTCCCTCTAGGCCAGATAAAGCTAAGGTAAGAAACTGAAAGAGCCTTTTCTGGGGAAAAGAACCAGCCCAATAGGAAAAAGCAAAACAGCCCAGCCAGAAGACCTCAGAGTGAAGCCCTTGGAAGATAAGTTCCACACATGGGCTCAGAGCTCCCAACAAAATTTTTAGTACCTCCCTCTTAAACATGCCAGGCAGCCAACGACCACCAAACTTTTGAGGAATGTATCTAACATGAGACCAAAACAAAGAGAGTAAAGAGCAACCTGGAGAAAGCAGAAACTACACAGAGAGAAAAAATATTTTAAAGTATATTTCAGTCATATCTTAATAGAGATCAGTAAGATGTGACAGAATGGCTAAAACTGAAGAGACTGACAATACCAAGTGTTGGTGAGGACATGGAGAAATTGAAGCCTTCATACTCTGCTGGTATTGCAAACGGTACACTTTGGAAAACAGTTTGGCAGTTTCTTATTAAGTTAAACATATACATCATATGACCCAGCATTTCCACTCCTAGGTATTTATCCATCCAAGACAAAGGAAATCATACATCCCCATAAAGAACTTGTTCATAAATCTTTATAGCAGCTTTGTTTTGTAGTAGCCAAAACGTAAAAATAACCCTAATTGTATCAACTGGTGAATGGATAAACAATATGTAGTACATCCTTACTATGGAATACTACTCAATAGTAACAAGGAATAACTACTGATATATACGACACCATGAAGGCATCTCTAAAACATTATGGTGAGTGAAAGAAGCCTGAAGAAAAAGGCTACATATTGTATGCTTCCATTTATATGGCTTTCTGGAAAAGGCAAAACTGGGGCAGTTGCGGGGGTGTGCTAGACAAAAAGCAGATGAGTGATTGCCAGGGACTAGGGGAAGGAGGAGGGGTAAGACTATAAAGAGCCACAACAGAACCTGTGGAAGTGAGAGAAATATTCCATATCTTGATTGTCAGAGTGGTTACATGACTATATATGTTTGTCAATCCTCATGAAACTGTATACCAACAAGGTATCAATTTTACTACATATAAATTATATACCTCAGTAAACCTGACTTATTAAAAAAAGATATGGCATTCATGAAAGATGAATAGGAAGCTATTTTTAAAAAGAGATTATTTGGAAAACAAAACAAAAGTTTTGGGAAATTAAAAATATGATAGTGGAATGAAAAACTTAATGGAAAGACTTGGAGATAAAGCTGAGGAAATCTCCCAGAAAGTAGGAAAAAACAAAGAGAAAGAAAATGGGTGGTGGGGGAAAGAATAGGATAATTAAAGGATCAGTCAAGTAGGGCCAATATCTAAACAACAGCCATTCTGGAAAGAAAGGAAAGAGAAAATAATGGAGGAAATCATCCAAGAAGTAATGTAAGAAAATTTCCCAGAATTAAAGGACACAAGTTTCTAGATTAAGAGGACCATCCAAGTTCTCAGCACAATAGAGGAAAACAGTCTCACACTAAGACTCATCATTGTGAAAAGAAGGAACACTGAAGATATGTCAAAGGCCCTAAAAGCCTCCAGAAAAGAACAGAGAAAGATTTCACACCATAGATTAAAAATCAGAACAGCATCAGATTTCTCGAGTTCAGTAGTAATAGCTAGAAGACAATGGAGCAATGCCCTCAAACTTCTGAAGAAAAATAATATCCAACCTAGATTTCTATATCCAGATGAATAGCAATTCAGAGTGAGCACAGAAAAAAGGTATTTTCAGATATACAATGACTCAAAACATTTACCTCCCATGAGCTTTCTCTCACAGAGTTCCTGGAGAACTTGTTCCTCCAAAATGTAGGAGTAAATCAAGAAAGTGGAAGACAAAGGATCCAGAAATAGGAGAGTCACCATAAGAAAGGGGTAAAGGGAATTACAGGATGATGCTAAGTGGAGATTCCAGGACAACAGCAGCTCACAGAGCAACCAGTGCAGAGCAGAGGAGATCCCAGGTCTCCAGGAAAATGAAGTGAGAGAAGATTTAGACACTCGGAGAATATGAGGGTTAAGAGTGGTAAATACACTTCACAAAACCTAAACAGTGAGAAAACAGGACAATTACTAATTCCACAGAAGAAGTTGTTCTGTAAGGAAAATATAATTACAGTACTTTTCATGGCTCAGCAGTGTTATGATAATGTAGACAGTAGATACCGATCTTCCCAAAACGATGATATAATTAGTTTAAGGAAGTGTGCTTGGATTTAGTGACCCGAGAGGGTGAAAAAGAGCTACAACCTCATCTTCCATGGTATGAAGTCAGTAATGCCCCAAACTGAAAAATCAACAAGGAGCCTTATAATCATAGTATTTAGTAACAGGAAGATCAATACTTTAAAAAAAAAACACTGAAAGAGTTTAAAAAAAAAAGGTAGCCTCTGAAAAGTAGGAAATTGGGGGAAGGAGTTGGGAATGGATTTTTTCATAATAAACTTTGAACTCTTTGACCTTTTAAACTGTGTACGTATCAAAAACAATTTTGAGGGCTTCCCTGGTGGCGCAGTGGTTGAGAGTCCACCTGCCGAGGCAGGGGACACGGGTTTGTGCCCTGGTCCGGGAAGATCCCACATGCCGCGGAGTGGTTGGGCCCGTGAGCCGTGGCCGCTGAGCCTGCGCGTCCGGAGCCTGTGCTCCGCAACGGGAGAGGCCACAGCATTGAGAGGCCCGCGTACCGCAAAAAAAAAAAACAAAAAACAATTTTAATAACTACAGTTTTGCTATCTCCACTCTAACAGGCATAGCCTCAAAACCTTTTGTTCAAGCTTTGTTTTCATTTGCATCAAAAGAGAGAAATTAGAGCCCTGAAGTTTTCCAGAGCATCCCAAATACCTGAACACACACACACACACACACTGTATGAATATCTATAAATCCAGCCTTCCTCTTAATCCCAGAAACCCAACACACACTGAGGTCTCCTTTACCATTTGTTGCCCACCACTTGGTAGGAGAACACGCATTTACCTCCGTGCATGGCATCAATTCGGATCTTCAGTTGGCTGGGCCCAGTCAGCAAACTCTTGATGGCATTAAAGTCAAAGATGGTCCGAAGGAGGTTGAGATAGATATCCACTGGGTCCACTATCTCCACTAAGGATAGGAAAGCAAAAGGAGACACCAGTGACTACCCATGAAGAATACTTGGAAGCATAAAAGTGCATGAAATTAGGATCACAATCACATCATAACCCCACACATTTACGTGGGAAGCGAAGTAACCATTTGCAGACAAAATCACAAATTAAAGCACAATCAAGATGCTGCAAAGTTTGCAGGTGATCGAAAGGTGTGAAAAATCTCAAGTTATAAATTCTTCTTTGCAAGTGAAAAAAATCAACCACAAGAATAAAGTAGTTAAGATAAAACTATGCCTACTGTCCCTACTCCCACCTTCTTTCCCTCCCCCAAACTGCAACACCTCAATGCTAAGAGGCATCTTGGCACAGCCGGTTGCCTCTCCTGTGGGGAATGGCCAAAGAATGACTCAACTGGCCTGAAACAAGTCAAGAAGTGACCTCCACAATGACCCCTACTTTCCAAATGCCATGGTGCCAACCAGATCCAGGTTCTGAATTGGTGGTGAAGGATATTTTTCTGAGTTTGTGTGAAGTCTCCTGCATGCCCAGTCTAGTACCAGTTTCAGGTTGAGCGCCAGCTATTTAGAAATCCTCATTAAACACAAATGTTCTCCAGTGTCCTGCACCACCCAATGACCAGGCATGCAAAACAAGTCTTTTCCACTTATTTCACAGATTCATAAAACCCAGAATACATCACATTTTTCAACCTTGGCAATCAGTACATAATTAATACTCAGAAAGTACTTTTCCTAGAAGTAATAAATATTTTATTTTAGGCACTAAAATTTGTCCACGAGCCCTGCTTTTTAAATTCGTAGTTAAATTTTGAAACTTACGTATGCTGTTTCTCAAATTTTTCAAAAAACATACTACTTTAGAATCCTGAAACACTTAAACCTGCACTAAAGATATTACCAATCCACCTTTAACAATTTTTAGTAAATCCAGGTGCAATATTTGATGGATGAGATTTTATATGTAATATGAAGCTGTCCCTTCGTCTAGTCAAATACATGTCTAAAAATATTTTTTCTTGCACTTAAATCAAGGTAGTATGTGTGTCCATTCAAATATAATGTAATTACCGTTTACAGAACACAGATAGTTTTTAATCATCTTTGGATATTTGGAGGATATTAATCTATAAGATAAATTAAAAGTTAATCTATATGAACTGTACATCTAAAAATGATTAACAAGATATACTTTACGTTACATATATTTTACCACAATAAAAAACTAATCTATAAAATAAAAGGTTATGGCTTGAAGTTTTACTCACTCTACAATTTAGGATATTTTTGGCAATTATTTCATTCTGGTTCTTTTCAGAAATTCCTGAACCACTTGTCTAAATACATTTGGTATTTATAGCAGATAACACATAGTACCAAACAGAAATGTAAAAAACAAGGAAGCAAGTAGAATTCCATGAAAACTGAAAGTTCACATCACATAGTTCATGCTCTTCATCCTTTAAGGTGAAATGTCAAAGACTGGTTTGTTTCCAATTAACTCAAGCCTTGCTCAACATTTAAAACAGCAAGAACACAGTACATAAATTATCCCAAATAATTATCTCCAAATTCTTCTTGGGAGCCAGGGAATGTCTCTATCTACCTCGTGGTATCTGTAGCATTATAGAAAACTCATCAAGCTAGCAATGTGCCTGGAGCAGTGGGCCTGAATCTGAGCTCACCAAACATCTGGGTCTCTTGGACAACAAATACAATTGTGAAGATACCATAAATAAATAAATAAAATTTCTTCCTGATGGTAATACCTGCTTTTTCTTAGTCATCTTATTTGCCAGTCCTTCTAAACATATGTAATCAAATACACTTAAATCATTTGTTTAACATAAAATATCCCTTGCGGACTTCCCTGGTGGTGCAGTAGTTAAGAATCCACCTGCCAATACAGGGGACACTGTTTCGAGTCCTGGTGCGGGAAGATCCCACATGCTGCGGAGCAACTAAGCCCGTGCGCCACAACTACTGAGCCTGCACTCTAGAACCCGCGAGCCACAACTAATGAGCCCGTGTGCCACAACTACTGAAGCCCGTGCACCTAGAGCCCGTGCTCTGCAACAAGAGAAGCCACCGCAATGAGAAGCCTGCGCACCGCAAGGAAGAGTAGCCCCCGCTCGCCACAACTAGAGAAAGCTTGCGTGCAACAACAAAGACTCAACACGGACATATACATACATACATACATACATACATACATATATACATAAATAAAATTTGAAAATAAATAAATAAATAATATATCCCTTGCTTTTAGTTGTCAAGCGATTGTGCAAGCATGTGTGTGTGTGTGTGTGTGTGCAAACTCTCAACTAGATTAGTAAAATCAGGAACTGTTGCTTCCAATAAATATCACATGGTTTTCAATTAATTTCTGCTCACTAGCTAAGCAAGCAATTGACTCAAAATCTTCCAAGACAAATGTGGTAGAGTTGGCCCAACACTGTGACTCCAAACAGTCCATTTCAAGCTCTTTTCTGTCCCTAAAATACCATGTGGCCATGAGCCAGGTATTTCACCTTTTTAACTAAATTAAATTACTTGTAAAATAAGGATACCATCTTAACACAAACTGGATTTAAGCTTATAGGGGCATTGAAGGAGTAAAAAATTGTTAGTTTTATTGCTACTTATATGCCGTCTAGGAAAAAAACAATAGGATAATATAAAGGGTGAAAAAATGATATGCATATACATGGCATTACTGTTGTTATATGGTTCAATATTAATCTACAAATTGAAAGGTTATAATGGAGGACTTAGAGGCTTTATTCATTCTATAGTACAGGATAATATTTTTTGACAACTTCATCCCAGTTTTTCAATTCTTGAACCATTTTCCTAAATCCACTTGGTACTTTGTAAATTCCTTTGTAAAATCTCCTAACACGGAGTGTAATATAGAGCAGGTGATCATCAATTGTGCATTGAATCAACATGAACTGCGTGGTTCTGGCTTGGAAAAGAAATGCCTACCTTCCATGGGAAATTTTAATAACTCCACTACCTTTTAAGGTCTCTTCTTAATTATCTAAAGTATTTCGGTATGTTCACCTTAATTGCTTAGAAAAGCAAAGACACGTTTTGGCTCCACAGCCTATTCCTGGAACACTGTAAAAGAGTCAGCCATGAAATGTTCCCTATGTCAAAAATGATAGAGAGTTTGGAAAGTCGTTTTTGAAAGTTTGCCAGTTCTAAATATCTTGGCTGCCTTTATTTCTCTCTGCACCACACTCAGATTACATCTACTTATCAAGTGCCACTCCTGAGATTGATAATTCCATCACTTTCGTGTGTGCTTTTCCCTGAAGAAAAAACCAGAGTCACCCCCATCCACGGAGTTATTCTGATTTCTTCAAAATACTGTTTCTCTGTTACCTCTAAACGGTTTGAATTTGTTCTCCAGGTCAAACTCTTGTCTTCCTAGTCGAGACAGGTCGATTCGTAAATCAGGGCATATGGCGTATTCCTCGATTGTTTTGCTGATCTGATAGATTTTGTCTGAGACGACATCTGGCGCAGGACCTAAAATTTGAAAATAATGCACCACTGAAAATAAATCTGCTTAAAAGTTAAATCAGAGAAATGTTAGTTCCTCCTCCACCAAGCAGGAGAAAGATTCATTTTTGCTCTAGACAATGGTCACCAGTTCACAGTTCGATGTACCTCGGTATTTCTTATCCTTCCACTCTGGAGGAAACGTGGCCAGCCTCACCTGTTCCATGTAGGCCAATAACCCACATGTTGGTTTGTTTCAATCCACTTCTAAACAATGATATGTCTTCCCTAAAAATAGTCGCACACCTGCCAGGGAGACCTGGTTATGTCATCAGCTTTATTCAGGATATGAGACACAAACAGGATATGCATTTGACGGAACTGAGGGATTCCAGATTTTAACTGCAGCTTCCCAAGTGCACCTAGAGAAAGAAAATACGATTTCTACTCCCAGATCTGCTGCCTATTTGATGCATAAGCTGACCAGGATACATTATTTTCCCCAACTCACACTCTCTAGTGACTCCCAAGTTTTTAAAGTGAGGTTTAAAGTATCTGATGCACTTCCTCACAAGGTCAAGCTGACAGTTAAGGTGAAGTGATAGGCTTTAAATGAACTGAACATGAAATCAATGGTTGTCCTCCTTTAATCTTTCTTTTCTTTTTAATTTTTATATCTTCATGCAAGCAACTTTAGGTTTTTTACGAGTTTGGGAATCAAATAAATAAGTAGATTGAAAGATCTAAAACATAAATAATTGACAACTTTGTACACTGATCTCACTCACCAGCTATATCATAACTTTCTACTGAACAGAAATTATTTCTTGATTTCTTTTATATCCCAGCGCTTAGAGCTACACTGCCCAATTCAATCGCTGCTAGCCACATGTGGCTCTTGAACATCTGAAATGTGACTAGTCAAACTGACATGTGCTGCAGTTACAAAATACACATCAAATTTTGAAGAGTTATAGAAAAACAGAATACGTTACATTAATAATTTTTATAGTAACATGTTGAAGTGATAATATTTTGGATATATTAAGTTAAATAAAATATATTATTCATTTCACCTGCTTCTTTTTACTTTTTTAGGTAGCTACTAGAAAATTTTTAATTACAAATGTGGCTCACAATATCTTTCTTTTTTTTTTAACATCTTTATTGGAGTATAATTGCTTTACAATGGTGTGTTAGTTTCTGCTTTATAACAAAGTGAATCAACCATACATATACATATATCCCCATATCCCCTCCCTCTTGCGTCTCCCTCCCCCACTCCCTATCCCACCCCTCTATGTGGTCACAAAGCACCGAGCTGATCCCCCTGAGCTATGTGGCTGCTTCCCACTAGCTATCTATTTTACATTTGGTAGTGTATATATGTCCATGCCACTCTCTCACTTCATCCCAGCTTACCCTTCCCCCTCCCCGTGTCCTCAAGTCCATTCTCTATGTCTGCATCTTTATTCCTGTCCTGCCCCTAGGTTCTTCAGAACCTTTTTTTTTTTTTATTCCAGATATATGTGTTAGCATGCGGTACTTGTTTTTCTCTTTCTGACTTACTTCACTCTGTATGACAGACTCTAGGTTCATCCAGCTCACTACAAATAACAATTCCATTTCTTTTTATGGCTGAGTAATATTCCATTGTATATATGTACCACATCTTCTTTATCCATTCATCTGTCGATGGACACTTAGGTTGCTTCCATGTCCTGGCTATTGTAAATAGAGCTGCAATGAACATTGTGGTACATGACTCTTTTTGAATTATGGTTTTCTCAGGGTATATGCACAGTAGTGGGATTGCTGGGTTGTATGGTAGTACTATTTTTAGTTTTTTAAGGAACCTCCATCCTGTTCTCCACAGTGGCTGTATCAATTTACATTCCCACCAACAGTGCAAGAGGGTTCCCTTTTTTCCACACCCTCTCCAGCATTTATTGTTTGTAGATTTGTTGATGAGGGAGGGCCATTCTGACCGGTGTGAGGTGATACCTCATTGTGGTTCTGATTTGCATTTCTCTAATGATGTTGAGCATTCTTTCATGTGTTTGTTGGCAATCTGTATATCTTCTTCGGAGAAATGTCTACTTGGGTCTTCTGCCCATTTTTGGATTGGGTTGTTTGGTTTTTTTTGATGTTGAGCTGCATGAGCTGCTTCACAATATATTTCTATTGGACAGTGCTGCCTTAGAGCATAGCACTGTTACCGTCTCCCAAAAAAGGTTCACTGAACATATAAAAAGGAATAATGACCAAACTCATCAAGTTGCATACCTTAAACGTGTGCCGGTTTTTTATATACCAATTACATCTCAATAAAGCGGGGGGAGAGGGGGGAAAGGAATAGCAATAGCACCATTTCAGTGGATAGAAAAGAGCCTAGTAGATTTTACCCATGTTTTCTCACATAGGAAAAGTGAAGACCACAAAGAAGTAAACATAGCCCTTCTCAGCTTCACTCCTTACCATTTTTTATTCTTTTGCAAAACTTAAAAAGTAAAGAGTGCTATTTACTTTTTGCATTTGTTTATGCTTGCCAGATGACACACGTCTATCTCTCTGCCTCCCAGGCACCACACTACGTTCTTGGGATGTTTCCATCACATTTTAAAAGTCTCCATCTGAGTTTGTTTGCCAAAGCACACTGATTTCCAAAAGCAACACTGATAACCTCTGAGTTCATCAGCATCCTCTGCATCCCTTCACATCTTCCCAGTTCTTGACATCTTCCACTCCAGTGACTTCCCTCTTCATTTTAGTCAATTCCTAGTACAGTCCTAGTACTGTCTTTTGATATGCTTCTTGCAAAAATATCAAATTTGAGTATCTTAATCCCACAAATTCCTAATCTTTCATCTACCCTACTTTGTACCCCTGTGAACCTGTTCCTCATTCCTATACTGATGCCCAACATCACTTGATTACTCCCAGGCCATCGGTCCATTTCATTTCACTGGTCTCTTATCCCAGAAGGACCCTATGGTCTAGCATTTGAGCCTTGCCTTTGTTAGTACAATAAGACAAGCCAACATTTGTTGAAACTTACACATACCACCTTTCACATCGTACGTGGAATCCAGCATTCACAAAAAGCAGATGAAGTAAGAATCATTAGTATCCTCATTTTCCAAATAAGGAAACTGAAATTGGAAGAGGTGACCTTAACACAGGTCACATCACTCGTGTGACAGAGGCTGGGTTTGACTCCTAATAGTCTGATGTCAGCTCAGACACTCTTAACAACTACCAGCCCACCTTATGCTCTGCCATGCCCACACTGCCATTCCCCAATCCTGGGACATCACCATCATCTGCTCCATTGCTGCTATTCCCACACTCCCCCCATGCATTGCTGAAGGCAGTAGTGAAATTACACCAACTGGCTCCCCCGAAAAATGAGACTGCTTAACTTCCACTCGGTCCTCACAACCCCTCAGGAATCCTCAACAAATTTCCCAGAGGACCTTTTAGAAAACATCTCCATTTATCCCCTTCTCTATCCTTTCCCCATTATCTGAGCAAGTTACATTTCCTCTTCTTTTTTTTTCAACAGATATAGGCAACTATTTCCCAAAACTTCCACTCTGCACCCTCAAAGTGCTTCTTTCCCTCATCTCTGCCTCCTTACTCAGAAGTTCTACCTACTTCTTAGAATCTAGGTTCCAAATGAGCTCCACAGCTTATGAGTTCTGTGACACTGGGCAAGTTTTTTAAACCATGAGGATTAAATGAGAACATGTATGTAAAGTTCTGACTATGAAGCTTGGCACACTGTAATTATTCAAAAAAATCAGTATTTTTATTACTGATTCCTTTTGTCCTCTAGCACCTTCTCCCCTATTTAAAAACATGCTCAGAAAGGTCCTGTCCTCTAAATAATTTAAAAGCAACATAGCTTTAGATGTGTCCTATTTCCCTGGATGTGCCTACTAATTCTATAGACACTTCGCTTTTAACTTATGCCATAAGATGTATTTGTATGACACCCAATAGAAGAGATGAATGTCTGCAACTTCAGATGAAGGATAACATGGTAAAACTCACTCTAAGTGGGAAGAAACCAACTGAATCTCTCCATGCCATCAGGAATGTTAGTCTCATTAATGATGCCAAGACATGTAAACATGAAGAATTAAATGTAAGAGGAAGGACTTTCAACAGAGTTAAAGGCTAAACGATAAGTTCAACCCCCTCCCCCTATTCAGGATATGACTGAACAGGTCTCATAACCTCCTGTAATTCAGTCTACGAAATGGTTATTTAAATAATATCTTCCCCTTTTATGCCTCACAAGTTATCATAGAGATGACTGAGATTCTCTTGCAAGACACGAAGTCAGACATTAATTTAAATGCTTAAATACACAATTTAGTTTGGCAACTTATATATTACATTGCTCTACAAATTCCCATTTTCTGAGCTCATGAAATGGCCTGTGTCATCAGTGTGCAGAACACCTACGCACTGCATATTTTTTCCTGAAATATTCAGTAGCTGCTGCGAGACTAGATGTTGGCCCTAGGTGTGCTTCTTAGTGAAGCAGGGTTTCTTGAATCACACTTTCAAGAATGAGGCTCCTCATAAGGTGTTTTTTTTAACACGATGTGAGTAATGTTCTTTCTCTGGATAATGCCCAAAATGGCTGCAAGGAGGGGGCAATCATGTACTTCCCCTTCAGGACGTGCTATTTTGCCTGGGCCAGGAATGCTTCATAATGGCAACAGTTGTTGGTTAAAATTCAGCTCCCACCCACATATACACGAAGACCCAGTATTCTAGATTAAAAGAGATTTAAGAGACTTAAAAAACAAATGCAGGGGGGTGGGATGAATTGGGAGATTGGGATTGACATATTTACACTACTATGTATAAAATAAGTAACTAATGAGAACCTACTACATAGCACAGGTAACTCTACTCAGTGCTCTGTGGTGACCTAAATGGGACGGAAATCTTAAAAAGAGGGGATATATGTATACGTATAACTAATTCACTTTGCTGTACAGCAGAAAGTAACACAACATTGTAAAGCAACTATACTCCAATAAAAATTAATTTAAAAAATAAATAAATAAAATTAAAATTTAAAAAAACAAATGAAATGCATGGTTCTGGGATAAAACTTGGTTTGAACAAAACAGATGTAAATAACATCTGGGGGATACTTGGAAAATTCTGAATACAGATTAGGTTTTAGATGATATTAGAGAATTAGTATTATTTTTGTTAGGTGTGATCATGCAGTTATACAGGAATACGTCTTTATTTTAAAGAGATGTCAGAAATATTTGGGTGCAAAATATCTTCATGCTGTAATTTACCTTTAAGCAAAATGGAAAAACAAAGTAATGGATACTTGGTATCCATTTATTATCCTTCCTGCCTTTACATATGCTCAAAAAATTTTTAATTCACCCCTATACACGTATCCCACCCCACCAGGACTCCTAAACTATACATTTCTATAAATATAAGAAAAAGTGAAATAATTCTAGGCATGTCAGTGAGAGAAAGTCAACACTATAGGAAAGAGAATGTAGGACTTATGCTAAGGAGTCATCTGTCTGACCATGTGACCTTGAGCAAACAGCCTCTCAGGGCTTTGATTTCTTCACCTATAAAATGACAGGAATGATCTAAATGATTTTGAGGGTCTGTTCCAACTTTAAAATCCAGAGTCCTTCCATGTCAGATAAGCATCAACATTCAACCATTTCACTGTGCTGAGGAGTACAGAGGACCAAAATGGGTTTGAGACCCCGTTATGCCATTTCCTCGTCATGTCACCCTGGGCGACGTGATGCTTAATTTTATGTGTCAACTTGCTTTGGCCACAGAGAGCCCAGATGTTCATTTAAACGTTATTCTGGGTATGTCTGTGAGGATGTTTCTGGATAAGATTAACATTTGAATCAGTAGACTGAGTAAAGCAGATTGCCCTCCCCAGTGCGGCTGGGCCTCATCCAACCCACTGAAGGCTTGGACAGAACAAAAAACTGAGAAAGGGAGAATCCACTCTCCGCCTGACTGTTTCCAGCTGACACACTGGCCCCTCCTGACTCAGACTGGACCTTACACTCTGCTGCTTCTCAGGCCTTCGGACTCAGATCAGAACCCTAACATCCATTGGCTCTCCTGGGCCTCCAGCTTGCTGACCAAAGATCTTGGGACTTCGCAGCCTCCATAATCACATGAGCCAATTCCTTATAATAAATCTCTGTACAGATCTTCCTCAACTTACAATGGAGTCATAGTCCGATCAACCCATTGTAAATTGAAAACATCTAAGTCGAAAATGCATTTAATACACCTAACATCATGGTTTAGCCTAGCCTACCTTAAGAGTGCTCAGGACACCGATGTTAGTCAACACTTTTACAAAATCATCTATCACAAAGCCTACTTTAAGGTAAAGTGCTGAATATCTCATATAATTTATTGAATACTTACCGAAACTAAAAAACAGAAATGACTGAATGGGTACAGAACGGCTGTAAGTGTACTGGCTGTTTACCCTTGTGATTGGGTGGGAGCTGCGTTTGCTGCCCCTGCCCAGGATCACGAGAGAGAATCATACCACGCACACATTGCTAGCCCAGGAAAAGACCAAAATTCAGAATTCAAATGAAGTAGTTTCTATTGAATGCATATTGCTTTTACACCGTTGTAAAGTCAAAAAATCTCTAAATCAAACCATTGTAGGTTGGAGCCCGTCTATGTGTCCTATTGGTTCTGCTTCTCTGGAAAACCCTGACTAATACAGGCACCTCACTAGAAATTTCTGAGCCATTTTCTCTCTTCCTTGCTTGTCCACCATCAGTGGGTCACTGTAAGACTATGACAATATAAAAAGAAAGAAATCATGACAATTAAGCCATATTCTGAACCACATACCTCCATTGGCAACATTAAATTTCACTCCAAACTCTCCCCCTGGTCCTCCAGGGCAGTGGCTGGCTGTGAGGATGATTCCACCAGCTGCCTTGATCTTTCTGATAATGCAGGATACAGCAGGTGTCGACAAGATGCCATTCTGTCCAATAATCAGCCGACCAATCTAGATTAGCCAAGGAAAAAACATAAATCCAGTTACATGGGATTGAAGTGCATTTCAATGAGAAAGTGTCCCAGGCTCTATTAGCACACACTAATCACCTGGCAAAAAGAACGGAGTGGGGCTTCCCAGGTGGCGCAGTGGTTGAGAGTCCGCCTGCCGATGCAGGGGACATGGGTTTGTGCCCCGGTCCGGGAAGATCCCACATGCCGCGGAGCGGCTGGGCCCGTGAGCCATGGCCGCTGAGCCTGCGTGTCCGGAGCCTGTGCTCCGCAACGGGAGAGGCCACAACAGTGAGAGGCCCGCGTACCGCAAAAAGAAAAAAAAAAAAAAAGAAGGGGGGGGGGTTAGGGGGGGGGGCATGTGTAGGGGGGTGGGGGGAAGGGTAGCTCAGGCGTTGTCTTTCCTTCCCCATGTCTTCAAGACCATTTGGGACACCCACATCTCAGTCAGTTATTAACCTGTAAATGGGATCTGCCTCATTGATTTTCAGTAGTTTAAAACACCTGCTTTTGCTGTACACCTGCAACAAATGACACTGTTAATCACCTATACTCCAATATGAAATAAATTTTTTTTTAATATATTAAAGAAAACACCCACTTCCGATGACCAAAGGGTTAGCTTGAATCACACGAGAAGTTCTTAGTTTATTACTGGCTTAGAAACCCCATGTGTACATGCTGGAAATTACAAGAAAAAAAAACAGAGCACTTGTCTGCTTCAGCTTCCTTCTCTGCCTCAGCACAAGCTCACACAGTAGGAACCTCATCTGCTACATCCTCATCGTCTGCAAGTGTATTTTAACTGCACTGGGAAGGCCCAGCCTCCTGAAGGCAGAAGTCCTATTTTGGCAACATGTGCTAGGGACATTGGAGAAATCCAGCCATGCTAGGCAGAGATCTGGAGGTCATCCATCAGTGTGGCCAGACTCTCTATAGCTACAAAACTGATTTTTTTAAAAAGAAAGAAAACAGCATAGCCCTGCAGAGCATTACTCCATATGCTTTGTTTTAAAATAGGGCCCAACATCATCCAATCCAGTGGTTCTCAAATGTTGCTACAAATCAGAATCGTTAGTGAAGTCTAGAAAATTCTAGTACTAAGTAGTCTAGTAGTCTAGTCCAGTACTAAGACTGCATTCCAGACCAATTATATTGGAATCTCGGGGTGGGATCCTGAGCTCCACAGTTGTTTCCAGTATTTAGCCAAGTTTGGTGATCAAACCCCCTCGCTACTCAAAGGGCCAGAGGCATGGGCATTACCTGCGAGCCTGGGAGAAATGTTAAACCTCAAGCCCTACCCCACACCTACTGAATAAGGATCAGTATTTAGCAAGAGCCCACCCCTTCTCCACATAATTCATTTGTCTATTAACGTTTGAGAAGTACCGACATAGCCCAGCAACCAAAACCAGCGCCCGTGTCCAGCTCAACAGCAGTTACCCTGGCACCAACGATAGCATTGCTGGAAGTAGGTCACTGACCAGATATGACAATGAGAAAATAGACCAAAAAAAAAAAAACCTTTAAAGGGCAAACACGAGAGCTCCAAAAACAAAGCACTCTTGCGATAATTTAGTATAGAAAGACCCACACTCTCCACAACCTCCCCAGAGTACATATTTGCAAGTGGATGAGGCAGATTATTAACAAATAAGCCTAATAGTAGTAGTGGTAGTAGTAATTACTAGTTGGGTACATATTGGAAAAAATCAGCAGGTTTCGGTGATAGAGAATAACGGGGTGTTAATTTTAATAGTAACAGTAACAATTATAAGAGCTAAGGGAGCTTGGATTTTATTCTAAGTACAAGGGGAATCCATAGAAGGGTTTTAAGCAGTGGAAGTGACCTGATATCAGTTACATTTTTTAAAGATCATGGGCTGAGCAATCCAAAAGATCGTATTAAAAAGCAAGTCATTCACATCAGCAAAGCATTCCAATGTCTGTCCTCGTCTCCCACCAACCCCAGGTAAAGTCAAAGTCTTCATGGTCTACCAGGCCCTACATGATCTGACTGCCATCACCTGCCATTCTCCACTTCCCTCCCTCCCTCTGCTCCGGCCACACTGGCTGGTTTGCTGTTCCTCACACACATCAAGTGTGCTCAGTGCCTTTCCATTTGCTCTTTCCCCTCCTTAGAGCACTCTTATCCAGGTATTCATAAGCCTGCCCCACCCCATCCTTTGGGTTACTGTTTCAACGTCAACTAATCAAACATAGCACCCTTGACAGCCCTATACAGTAGGGCACCCATAAGTCCCTAATTTCTCTACTGGCCTCTATTTTCTTTATCCTGTTTAGTCTTCTGTATTACACATATTACCCCTTAATATTTTCCATTTTATTTGTTTATTTTCCCACTATATATAAGTTCTAAGGACTTTGGTTTTTTTCACTGCTATACTCTGAGTATCTAAAACAAACTTAGCATATACTAAGTACACAATAAGTATATGTTGAATTAATTAATTGAAAAAAATGAATGAATGATGCGGGAGTGGCTGCAATATGCAAAATGCATTAGAGACTGACAAGAGCAAAAGGAGAAAGATCAGATGGAAGGCTCTCACGGCAGAGCTGAGTGTGGACAACATCTTGGACTAGACCAGAGGCAGCAGAAATGAAAAGAAGTGATTACATTTGAATATATTTTTGGAAGGAGAATGAACAGAACATGTGGGTGGAATGAAATATGGAAGAGATATATAGTAGCCAGCCCCTAAGATGGTCCCCAATGCTCTGTGCATTCTGGCATTCATGCCTCGGTGCAGGACCCTCCCACAGCGAACAAGGCAGATCTGAGTGATTAGTAGAACACTGCAGAAGCGATGGTGTGTAACTTCCAATAAATGACGTTGCTGCTTCTGCCCTGCCCTCTTGGATTGTTCACTCTGGGGAAAGCAGCCACCATGTCACCAGGACACTCAAGGAGCCCTGTGTAGTCACCTGAATGGAGAGGACCTGAAGCCTCCCACCAACAGCCAGCACCCGCTTGCCAGCCGTGCAGGTGAGCCGCCTTGCACTAGATCCTCCAGCCCTTCAAGCCTTCATATGACAAAGCCCCCACCAATATGCAACTGGGACCGAGTCAGAACAACCTACCTCCTGTCCCAGAGAAACTGTAATAGTAAATATTTGTTTATTTTAAGCCACTAAGTTTTGTCATGGTTTCTTACACAGAAATAAATAACTAAAACAGGGGCAGTGAGGAAAGGAGCCAACTCACAGCTTCTACCTTTAAGAACTCGATGGATGGTGGTGCCATTGACTGAGAAGGGAAAGACAAAGGACAAAAATCACACTCATACTTTATCCAGAGCCAAGATAAATCATGTTCCACATGCTTTTGTTAAAATTTATGTAGTCATTCAACTTATTTTATTGAGTATTACCATGAAACAGGCAATGTAGAAGACCCTGCAGGTACAGTAATGAATACAAATTAGTCACTACCCTCAAGGAGTAAACCTGCAGATTCAAGAATGTGAAAAATATTTGTAACTTTTGTTCATAATTTTCTCTCTCTCCCGTTTTTCAGGATTATTCTTAAAGAAATAATCTTTAAAGGGGAAAAAGGTATTATGTGTAGACACTTCCTATAGTGGTATTCATTAGAGGTAAAAAAATTTTTTTAAATCATTATAAATGACTAATAATGAAGAACCTGTAAAATAAAGTGCGATGTATCAACTTATGGAATATTCTTCAGCCATCTAAAAGGATTATTATGAAGACCGAGCACCTGTGGCAGACCACAGAAAGTTATGCTCCCCTTTCACAGGGCAGGACTGTTGCTGGGCAGCAGCTGCCCAGCCGGGGGCTACACTTTCCAGACCACCCTTGCATCTAGGTGTGGCCACATGACCAGTTCTCGCAATGAGTGATAAACTACTATGAGCATGAGAAAGAAGTAATGTGTGTTCCTTCTGGGCTAAGGCTGTTAAGGAGTAGACACGTCTTCTCCTCACTGCTTATTTCCCCTTCCACAGACTCAACACAGGTGACCACACAGCTCGAGGAGATGCCAGAGCAAGAAGATGAAAAGAACCTGGGTGCCTAACTCACAGGATGGGCAAGAGTCTTTGTTCACCAGCAAAATCCCCATTGGACTATTACGTGAGTGAGAAATAATTTTCTATTGTTTTTAAGGGAATAAAAATTGCCGAGGAGACCTTTAACTCTCCTGGAGGAGGAGTAAGACATGGAGATCACCTTCCTCCCCACAAATACATCAGAAATACATCTACATGTAGAACACCAGAACACCTACTGAATGATGGAAGAAGACCTGACTTCCCAAAAGCCATGTGACTGACAGGGTCTTCATGCTCCGGCCGGGTGTCAGGGCTGAGCTTCTGAGGTGGGAGAGCCGAGTTCAGGACATTGGTCCACCACAGACCTCCTGGCTCCACATAATATCAAATGGCAAAAGCTCTCCCAGAGATCACCATCTCAATGCTAAGACCCAGCTCCACTCAATGACCAGCAAGCTACAGTGCTGGACACCCACAGCCAAACAATTAGCAAGACAGGAACACACCCCCACCCATTAGCAGAGAGGCTGCCTAAAATCATAATAAGGTCACAGACACCCCAAAACACACCACCGGACATGGTCCTGCCCACCAGAAAGACAAGATCCAGCCTCATCCACCACAACACAGGCACCAGTCCCTTCCACCAGGAAACCTACATAACCCACTGAACCAACCTTAGCCACTGGGGGCAGACACGAAAAACAACGGGAACTACGAACCTGCAGCCTGCAAAAAGGAGACCCCAAACACAGTAAGTTAAGCAAAATGAGAAGACAGAGAAACACACAGCAGATGAAGGAGGAGGGTAAAAACCCAGCAGACCAAACAAATGAAGAGGAAATAGACAGTCTACCTGAAAAAGAATTCAGAGTAATGATGGTAAAGATGATCCAAAATTTTGGAAATAGAATGGAGAAAATACAAGAAACGTTTAACAAGGACCTAGAAGAACTAAAACGCAAACAAACAATGATGTACAACAAAATAAATGAAATTAAAAATTCCCTAGAAGGAATCAATAGCAGAATAACTGAGGCAGAAGAACGGATAAGTGACCTGGAAGATAAAATAGTGGAAATAACTACCGCAGAGCAGAATAAAGAAAAAAGAATGAAAAGAATTGAGGACAGTCCCAGACACCTCTGGGACAACATTAAATGCACCAACATTCGAATTATAGGGGTTCCAGAAGAAGTAGAGAAAAAGAAAAGGACTGAGAAAATATTTGAAGGATTATAGTTCAAAACTTTCCTAATATGGGAAAGGAAAAAGTCAATCAAGTCCAGGAAGTGCAGAGAGTCCCATACAGGATAAATCCAAGGCGAAACACACCAAGACACATATTAATCAAACTATCAAAAATTAAATACAAAGAAAAAATATTAAAAGCAGCAAGGGAAAAATAACATACAAGGGAATCCCCATAAGGTTAACAGCTGATCTTTCAACAGAAACTCTGCAAGCCAGAAGGGAGCGGCAGGACATATTTAAAGTGATGAAAGGGAAAAAACTACAACCAAGATTACTCTACCCAGCAGAGGTCTCATTCATATTCGATGGAGAAATTAAAACCTTTACAGACAAGCAAAAGCTGAGAGAATTCAGCACCACCGAACCAGCTGTACAGCTGTACCAGCTTCTCTAGCAGGAAACACAAGAGAAGGAAAAGAACTACAAAAACAAACCCAAAACAATTAAGAAAATGGTAATAGGAACATACATATCGATAACTACCTTAAATGTAAATGGATTAAATGCTCCAACCAAAAGACATAGACTGCCTGAATGGATACAACAAGAAGACCCATATATATACTGTCTACAAGAGACCCATTTCAGACCTAGGGACACATACACACTGAAAGTGAGGGGATGGAAAAAGATATTCCATGCAAATGGAAATCAAAAGAAAGCTAGAGTAGCAATTCTCATATCAGACAAAACAGACTTTAAAATAAATATTACAAGAGACAAAGAAGGACAATACATAATGATTAAGGGATCAATCCAAGAAGAAGATATAACAATTGTAATTATTTATGCACCCAACATAGGAGCACCTCAATACATAAGGCAAATGCTAACAGCCATAAAAGGGGAAATCTACAGTTACTCAATCATAGTAGGGGACTTTAACACCCTACTTTCACCAACGGACAGACCATCCAAAATGAAAATAAATAAGGAAACACAAGCTTTAAATGATACACTAAACAAGATGGACTTAATTGATATTTAAAGGACATTCCATCCAGAATAACAGATTACATTTTCCTCTCAAGTGCTCACGGAACATTCTCCAGGATAGATCATATCTTGGATAACAAATCAAGCCTTGATTAACTTAAGAAAACTGAAATCATATCAAGTATCTTTCCTACCACAATGCTATGAGACTAGATATCAATTACAGGAAAAAATCTGTAAAAAGTACAAACACATGGAGGCTAAACAATACACTACATAATAACCAAGAGATCACTGAAGAAATCAAAGAGGAAATCAAAAAATACCTAGAAACAAATGACAATGAAATCACGATGACCCAAAACCTATGGGATGCAGCAAAAGCAGTTTTAAGAGGGAAGTTTATAGCAATACAATCCTACCTCAAGAAACAAGAAACATCTCAAACAACCTAACCTTGCACCTAAAGCAATTAGAGAAAGAAGAACAAAAAAACCCCAAAGTTAGCAGAAGGAGAAATCATAAAAATCAGATCAGAAATAAATGAAAAAGAAATAAAGGAACAATAGCAAAGGTCAGTAAAACAAAAAGCTGGTTCTTTCAGAAGATAAACAAAATTGATAAACCATTAGCCAGACA
The DNA here is from genome assembly GCF_003676395.1 of Aethalodelphis obliquidens. Taxonomy (NCBI): domain Eukaryota; kingdom Metazoa; phylum Chordata; class Mammalia; order Artiodactyla; family Delphinidae; genus Aethalodelphis; species Aethalodelphis obliquidens. Next base: position 50,649,076 of record NW_020837951.1, read on the forward strand.
CATCAAGAAAAAACGGGAGAAGACTCAAATCAATAGAATTAGAAATGAAAAAGGAGAAGTAACAACTGACACTGCAGAAATACAAAGGATCATGAGAGATTACTACAAGCAACTATATGCCAATAAAATGGACAACCTGTAAGAAATGGACAAATTCTTAGAAAAGCACAATGTTCTGAGACTGAACCAGGAAGAAATAGAAAATATAAACAGACCAATCACAAGCACTGAAATTGAGACTGTGATTAAAAATCTTCCAACAGGTTTCCCTGGTGGCGCAGTGGTTGAGAGTCTGCCTGCCGATGCAGGGGGCACAGGTTCGTGCCCCCGTCTGGGAAGATCCCACATGCCGCAGAGTGGCTGGGCCCGTGAGCCATGGCCACTGAGCCTGCGCGTCCAGAGCCTGTGCTCTGCAACGGGAGAGGCTACAACATTGAGAGGCCCAAGTACTGCCAAAAAAAAAAAAAAAAACCTCCAGAACATAGGCATAGAGGGAACTTACCTCAACATAATAAAGGCCATATATGACAAACCCACAGCCAACATCATTCTCAATGGTGAAAAACTGAAACCATTTCCACTAAAATGAGGAACGAGACAAGGCTGTCCACTCTCACCACTCTTATTTAACATAGTTTTGGAAGTTTTAGCCACAGCAGTCAGAGAAGAAAAAGGAATCCAAATCAGAAAAGAAGAAGTAAAGCTGTCACTGTTTGCAGATGACATGGTACTATACGTAGAGAATCCTAAAGATGCTATCAGAAAACTACTAGAGCTAATCGATGAATTTGGTAAAGTAGCAGGATACAAAATTAATGCACAGAAATCTCTTGCATTCCTATACCCTAATGATGAAAAATGTGAAAGAGAAATTAAGGAAGCACTTCCATTTACCACTGCAGCAAAAAGAATAAAATATCTAGGGGTAAACCTACCTAAGGAGACAAAAGACCTGTATGCAGAAAACTGTAAGACATTGATGAAAGAAATTAAACATGTAACAAACAGATGGAGAGATATACCATGTTCTTGGATTGGAAGAATCAACACTGTGAAAATGACTATACTGCCCAAAGCAATCTACAGATTCAATGCAATCCCTATCAAACTACCACTGGCATTTTTCACAGAACCAGAACAAAAAATTTCACAATTTGTATGGAAACACAAAAGACCCCGAATAGCCAAAGCAAACTACAGAAAGAAAAATGGAGCTGGAGGAATCAGGCTCCCTGATTTCAGACTATACTACAAAGCTACAGTAATCAAGACAGTGTGGCACTGGCACAAAAACAGAAATATAGATCAATGGAACAGGATAGAAAGCCCAGAGATAAATCCATGCACCTATGGTCAACTAATCTATGACAAAGGAGGCAAGGATATACAATGGAGAAAAGACAGACTCTTCAATAGTGGTGCTGGGAAAACTGGACAGCTACATGTAAAAGAATGAAATTAGAACACTCCCTAACACCATACAGAAAAATCAACTCAAAGTGGATTAAAGACCTAAATGTAAGGCCAGACACTATAAAACTCTTAGAGGAAAACACAGGCAGAACACTCTATGACATAAATCATAGCAAGATCCTTTTTGACCCACCTCCTAGAGAAATGGAAATAAAAACAAAAATAAACAAATGGGACCTAAGGAAACTTAAAAGCTTTTGCATAGCAAAGGAAACCATAAACAAGACAAAAAGACAACCCTCAGAATGGGAGAAAATATTTGCAAATGAAGCAACTGTCAAAGGATTAATCTCCAAAATATATAAGCAGCTCATGCAGCTCAATATCAAAAAAACAGACAACCCAATCCAGAAATGGGCAGAAGACCTAAATAGACATTTCTCCAAAGAAGATATACAGATTGCCAACAAACACATGAAAGAATGCTCAACATCACTAACCATTAGAGAAATGCAAATCAAAGGTACAATGAGGTGTCACCTCACACTGTCAGAATGGCCATCATCAAAAACTCTAGAAACAATAAATGCTGGAGAGGGTGTGGAGAAAAGGGAACCCTCTTGCACTGTTGGTGGGAATGTAAATTGATACAGCCACTGTGGAGAACAGTATGGAGGTTCCTTAAGAAACTAAAACTAGAACTACCATATGACCCAGCAATCCCACTACTGGGCATATACCCTGAGAAAGCCATAATTCAAAAAGAGTCATGTACCACAATGTTGATTGCAGTCCTACTTACAATAGCCAGGACATGGAAGCAACCTAAGTGTCCATCAACAGATGAATGGATAAAGAAGATGTGACACATATATACAATGGAATATTACTCAGCCATAAAAAGAAACGAAATTGAGTTATTTGTAGTGAGCTGGATGGACCTAGAGTCTGTCATACAGAGTGAAATGAGTCAGAAAGAGAAAAACAAATACTGTATGCTAACACATATATATGGAATCTGAAAAAGAAAATGGTTCTGAAGAAACTAGGGGCAGGACAGGAATAAAGAAGATGACGTAGAGAAGGGACTTGAGGACATGGGGAGGGGGAATGTAAATTGGGATGAAGTGAGAGAGTGGCATGGACATATATACACTACCAAACGTAAAATAAATAGCTAGTTGGAAGCAGCCGCATAGCACAGGGTGATCAGCTCAGGACTCTGAAACCACCTAGAGGGGTGGGATAAAGAGGATGGGAGGGAGGGAGGAGATATGGGGATATATGTACGCGTATAGTTGTTTCACTTTCATATAAAGCAGAAACTAATACACCATTGTAAAGTAATTATACTCCAATAAAGATGTTAAAAAAACATCAAGTTTTTTTGCTATAACAAAACATTTAAGTTTTGTTAAAACATTTAAATATTCGTTTATTTGCTATAACAACTTACACTTTCTTAAGTAGTAGAGAGGGAACACAGACAATGCTAAGTCAAAATGCAGATATCTAAATAACTTTTAAGCTATTACAACAATTTACAATTATGTACACTTTGGGGCTAGCACTTAGAAACATACAGAAATAAATATGTACGGTTTATTTGTTAAATAGGAGAGATTATAGATACAGTTTATCTTATTAAATTTGAATTTTTTAAAAAGGTAATATCTTCTCTGTTTAACATTAAAGTGGGAAAATACACTTGAATAAAATTTCAACCTGAAACATTTTAGTTGTCAGTGGAGGATTAATAGGAGATTAAATTCTAGTTATCTGGAAGTTTTTGCTCTGTGGATCTGCTCATTAACCCACCAATACCAAAAAAAATGAGGTAATGCTGGACACTGTATATAACTCTAGTTGAGGGACTTCTGAGAGGAGACAACTGCTGGAGGGGATGCAGGAGAGCGGGTGATGAGGCTTCTAAGATAAGAAATGGAAAATCGTGAAGATATTTGTGCCCCGTGGGAATGCTCACCAAAAAGTGACCTCAGCAAAGGAGGATTTAAATAATCAAGTGGCTAGAAGGACCAGCTCTGTCAAACCAGTCTGCCTCTTTCCCCAGCCACTCCTGTCATTGCCCAATGGGCTCGTGAACAGGGTGGCCGACGGCTGCAGGGAGGGAGATCAAGCGTGGGCTCAGCACATGGACCTCCACTCATCAAGGCTGACCTGGCTGCGGCCACCGCTGAGGGCCCTATGTGCCCCCAGCAGAGACCAGCCCTCAGTCCAAACTCCACCCCTGTGTTCACATTACCCTCTCTGTGTGTCTGTTTTCTCCTCTTCTGTAAATTCTCCCTCTCCTAATTAGCCCAAGGCAAATGTCATCAGAAAAGCTATGACTTTCAAGATCTAGTAATTGATCAAAGAAACATAACCTTTGGAAGCCCTGTTGTATAAAGAAAAAGCAACGGCAACTTAAAGTTAAAAGATCTAGATATGAGTCTTTGCTCCACCCCTGACCTAAGGCAAATTGTGTCACTTGTCTGAGGCACCTTGTCTTCATCTGCCAAGTTGAGAGGGTTCAGGGTCATGAAAATTCATGTAAGATGAGATTATATAAACTCTTCATGAAATTCAACATGACCCAAATCATGCTATTGCCTTCCCCAAGCCCCTTCCCCTCCCCCAACATTTAAAATTCAATTTTAGACCTTAAATAACCCTTAAACTACCATTTCCCTTTCTGAAAAAGTCTTAGAAGTACTATTCTCTGCCAATGTTGCAGACTGCTACCTTGCAAGAAAAAGATGGTCTACTTACATCATTGGCTTTGGTTTTGTTTACAGCATTGAAGCAGGCAACATCTGACTTCTCTTCCTGAGTGAAACCCAGACCACAGGCTGGGGAGGTCTGAGCCATGGCACTCTGCTGCTCCCTCGCTGACCCTCCCAAAGGGGCACTGGAGGAACTGTCACACCCATACCATACAGTCTGTCTTTGACTGGAGGAAAGGAAACCCCACCCAGCCCTGCAGATGGTGCACCAACCTGGGTGGGCTTTACTGCTACTGAGAAACATGTCCTTCAGTTCCCACTAGGAAAGGGGGGCAAAGTAGACCCCAGTCCAGTGTTGCTTACACACACACGCAGAAGGCACACAGATACAGACAGATACCAGGATCCACAGGTAGCCATGAGAACACTGTCACACCAGCGCCTGCAGACACATACGTGAGGCACACACTTCCCCAGACACCCAGATACACAGACCCAGCATTAACTTGTTCTTATCCAGTCATGACTGCTGAATGCTAGGGAAAGGAAGGATGTAGCAGCTAGCCATGTGCAATTACCATCAATCATTTCCCTCAGTGCAGTTGCTTATAATCCCTCTGAGTTTATTCTTCTGTCTTCCACCAACTCTTACGCCTCACCTAGATTGCATCACCATTTACTCCACCCATGAGTGGGCACAGCAAGTGCCTCAGGAATCGATATGCCCTTCCACATACCACAGACCAGTGTCCTGAAATAGAGAAAATTTTATTTCATGAAGCTTTCTCCCAGCACATCCATACTTTACACCACGTGCCATATACAACGAATTTTGTTAATGATTTTATTTCTGATGGCTCCCTCTTTTCAGAACACTAACAACTACTCTTCTAACTTAGATTTAGTAGAGTTCAGTTTCTAATTAGCTCAGATTCAAGTCCCAGAGAGCAGCAATATACAACTTAAACCCTCAGGCTAGAATCTCAGGGTAGACGTGGAATTTTGATACCAAATGATTTTTCCCCAGTAACATAACAACTAAAGAAAGCAGGATTGTTTTCATGTGTGAAATCACTTAAATAAGATTTCCACTTTCTGGTTTCCTTTTAACTTTAAGTAAGTCATTAAAAAAAAGAGTCCCACAGAGAGAAAAGAAAAAGTAAGCATGACATTCTTCAATAACCTCTGGTCACTGCATCACATCCCTGTCATTCCCAAAGTGACTCAGAGAGAGTAAAAAGGGCACTAAACAGAAACTTCCTTGATGTTTCACAGACAGAGTGCTGTACAGGACCACACAGCCACCACCGTGTCCACCTACAAAGTGCATGGAAAGCCATAAACACAAAGATGCCTGTTTCTCATCTTCTTGGTTAAACAAAAAACAAAAGCCATGAAGGAAACCCAGAGCCACGCTGCTGTGGATGGCCAGGCTTCAGTCTCTCGTCCCTGCTGTCAGAGAGGAGTGCCAGCCCCTGATCACTGCTGCGCATGAGTAAGCAGGAGATGGCTAAGTGGAATTTTGAGAAATAACAAACCCAAGACATGGATGTAGTTATCCAAACATCAAGGGACTTCTCCATTTGCACATGGATAATTGTGCAGTTATACGTTTCGTTACACGGAGACCAGATGGGAGCAACCGAGCTCATCCTCAGATGCGTGTTCCCCTGGAAGCCTTGACACACATACCCAGGGGCTGGAGGGTGAGACGAGAGTTCATTAGAACCAAACCAAGCTGTATTTCACATTTGATTCCCAACATCTGAACAGGTGCAGAAAAGTCACAGGCATCTGGAAGTTTGGCCCCAGTTCTATTCCTCAATCAGCCCACCAATTCTCAAGGTTCTCACTGAGAAGATCAGGTACTCTAGCTTTTCTTGGGTGCAGAATGGGGACAATGAAATTGGAACTTATGTTCCTACTGGTAATTCAGTGCTTGGAAGATACTGAAATCTTTACCTTAAGATATAGAACTCGGCTCACTGAAAGAAGAAAGGGCTCTATCTGCTGCCATTTTATGAGGTGATCAACCCAACCAGGTACCAGGATAAGAACTATTGGATCCATCTGGGTCAAGAAAGCAGGCCTGAGTGCCCTGAGATAAGCTGAGATTTTGGCATTCAACGGGAAATGATGCAAAAATGGACTTGCCACCTGCCGGCTATATGACTTTGGACAAGATCCTGAACCCTCTGTATTTCAGTTTTATTACCTAAAAGATAGAGGGTGAAAGAAAGTAACACAGCCAAGCTCCAGTTCAGCATCTGACACCCAATAAATCTTTGATATATTTCCCTTGCCTTCCTTGCTGGTGTCATTTCTTGATTCTTAATTATGAATTTCTAATTCATAATAGTTGAATGCATTTGTTGTTTCACCAACCTGCAATGGTTTTCTAATTACAAATATATATACGACTTTTATATGTATGACAAATATATGTATATATAGTATATATATGACATTTAGAAAGTACTCATAAGCAAGAAGAAAGTAAAACTCATCTGTAAACCTAAAAGTGACCACAGTAAACATTTCAGTGTCTAACCTTTGTCTATGTGTCTTGGGATATCTCTCTCTCTCTCTCTCACTTACATATTTATATTTTTACAAAAGGGATTGTCGTGTAGTCTACATCTTTCACTTAACATATCTACCCCTTCCGTGGAGTCTATCTTTCTCTGTCACTGACTATTTTTCCACAACATGATTTTAGTGGCTGTATAGTCTTCCATTATTTAAATGTACCATGGTTTACTGACCAATATAAAAGTGTTCTTTTACCTAAGTTTTTATATGTGAAACTAAAAATGTTTTTATATGTGAAACTAAAACTATCTAATTTAATCCTATGGAATAAATTTAACTCAAAGTAGCTTGCCACCAATTAAATAGAAAATTAGTTGTAACACACCTACGTAAGTGCAATGTCTTCTTTCTTCTTTAACCACCAGAACTGCTCATTAAGAAACTGCTGAAGTCCATGGTGATTAGTGACAGGACCTCATGTCTGTATCCTCGTCTTGGCCCGGATCTTCCTATTTTCATTGCCCCATTTATGCCTCTGACTTGCACCGTCCACTGGTATGTCCCATGCCAGACTGCTAACTTACCCACGTTACTGAGCTCACAGCAGAGAGCTGTCCATACAAGATCCTGCCTGGAATGCAGGATTTATACTACTTATATTTCTTACTATTGGTCCATCCAACTCCAGCACAAGTTCTATTTATTATCATAGAAACATAGGTCATTTGGGAACATTTAGTCATCTCCTTCAACTCTGTGCTGTCTTCAGATACTTCTGTCACCTGGGACTCTGCTCTACTCTCTTTTTGAATATATCCAGGGAAGAAGATGTATCTTCGGGGAGGGGGTGTCCTGGGCACATGTGTACACACATATGCTATTTGATAAACTATCTAAATGCTTAAGAACACTTTCCATCTGGAACCTTTATAAGTAGACAGTATACACACACACACACACACACACACACACACACACACACACACATATAAAATCCCAAAAGAAAAAACTGACTATCTTTGGCTCTTTTATAGATAGAATACATATATAGAGATTCATATACGTATTCCTCTCTATATGTGTGTGTGAATTTTTTCCCGGAAAAATCTCAGTCTCTCTTTATAGCTATGTGTTTTTTCCTGAGTAGTTGTCACAGTCAATTAAAATACATATATGTGGATCTTTAAATAAATTCCATCAGACCAATATCTGTCTGGTTGGGAAATAATTACTGTCCATTTGCTAAATGCCACCAACCCTTATACTATGTTCCAGTGAACTAAAGACCTCTGGCGATCATAGATTTACAACTCAGCAAGATTAAACAATTTACTGTTATTTATGACAGCAAAGCTAGGTCTTCTGTATTATATTCCACGTTAGCATCTGTCACTTTACATTTGGGAGATCCTGTCCAAAAAAAGATTATGCCTCCTAACCAAACATTCAGCAGGGCTGTAGGAACAGGCACCCTGACAAACATCCTGACAAAATGCTTTAAAGCATCGCTAGAGCTTGCAGCTGTGCATTTTCAGACTACGCAGCAGATGAGCGTGGAGTCTCTTAGCCTCTGCTTCGTCTGTTCCTCTCAGTAATCCCTCACATGGCCCAGTCCATTAGGCTTGAAAATCCGCATGAAATGAGCAGATTAAGATCTGGCCTCAGTTGGGGCAGTGGAGCAGGTATAGAAGGGTGGGTCTGCTCCTAACGTAGCCTGAGCCTCAGAAAGGTTTAAGATTGAAAAGCATGGCATTGACTCAGCTGATTCATAATAGGAAATAATGCACAGACCATGCAAAAAGAAGTCCTTTATGTTGAGTTAAAGTCTACGCCAGAGCAGCTGCTGCCACCTCAAGTACCGTGACAGGGTGTGCACACATGTGTGTTTGTGTGTGCATGAGTGAGTGTGTATGTGTGTGTGTGTGTGTGTGTGTGTGTGTGTGTGTGTGAGCGTTCATGCTGGGAGAGGGGAGAGTATCATGACTTCAGCAGTCGCCACCCAAGCCTTAGCCAGCAGCCTGCAGAAATGCCGAAAGTCTTACTAAAGCAACTGTGATCACCACATCGACGGGCGCCTTCGATCAGTAAGGCTACTGAGAATAAAAAGCAAATATGCACATGTCCTTTTATTTTAATCAGAGAAAAATAGTTTGGTAATAGTGGTGCTATATGAATCAATAAAATAATTGACAATAATCCATTACCTCATTCAATCCTCCCCAAACCCCTGGAAGATGTGGGAGGCAAGTATTACGACAGTGCCTATTTTTACAAACGAGGAAACAAACCCCAGAAAACTAGGTGACTTCCCCACAGTCATACACGTTGCAAATGATAGTATAATGATTCAAATTCAGAGCTTCTCCTTTTTTTCTTAACTACTCTCTAGTGATGTGTTTAATTATGAAAGTAAGGCATGTATACGTGTGTAATTACTTAATAAAGAGAAGTATATGAGTAGAAAGGGAAAGGATTCCCCTCCCCCACCAAACACACCCACATACCCCAGATATATTCACTGTACTCTATTAATTTAGATACATACTGCCAAATTGCCTGATCAAAAAGTTGTATCAATTTAACTTCCACCAACAGTGTACAAACATGACAATTTTCCAACACCTATGCCAGCTCTGAGTATTTTCCGTTTTTTTCAAATTAATGGATTGTTTTTATTTGTATTTCTTTGGTTACTAATGAGGTTGATCACCTTTTCATGCATTTGTGGTTGCTGTTGACAATATTTCTTTTAAACTGTTTGAATTTTCTTATTGATTTGGGAAAGCTTTTCATATATTGTAGATATTAACCATCTGCTGTAAAACTCTCCTCCTAGTATTCTGTGAGGTCTTTTGTCAAGCAGGATAAACTCTGGTCCTATGATTTCAAATTCTTTTCTATTTTTTATTATAAATGTCTAAATATAAAACTACATATCCCTAGCTACCAAACCGGACTCTTATTAGAGGAAAACAATAGAAAGGCAGTAAGTATTCTATTTGTACAAAGCATCTATTAGTAGAGACTTGGAAAGGGAAAGAAAATTGTCTGTGACTTTATGCCAAGAAAAAGAATTTCTTTGGGGATTCAGTGTTCCTAAAAAATTTTTTTCTTCAAACAAATACAGGCATTACTCCAAAATTTGACGTCACTAACAATGCAGGAGATGAAAGGTATTGAAAGGCTCAGAAAATGTGGATTTTAACAAGTCTTGTGTATACCCCAGATATCCTCTTATTCATAAGTAATGCGAGTCAAGTCAGATGAAAGAACCGAAAACTTTCCCTTTGGCTATGCAAGTATAAACAGTAAAGGCATACTGGCCAAATCTTGAGTGTTTGCAATTAGCTGTCAAGGCTGTAGGCTAACAAAGGACATTGCAGCCCTAGCTTTTTACCTTCAATTTAAAAATCCCTGGGAAATTCAGACCTTTTTTTTTTTTTTTTTCTGCTGCCTATTATTCCCAAATAATCCTATTACAGTGTCCATTCATGTCACTGTTGTCTAACAGAAGAGTGGCCGGAGCCCAAAAGATGAAGGGTAAGGTTGGTAAAGCCAATACCTCTCCTTAGATTCCCCCAAAATAGGTTCCAACTTCTATTCCTCAAGGCTGTACAGAAACCAGCAAACTTCCAGAGTTCACAAAGGGAACAGATGTTTTATAAAAAATTCTTAGGGCAGGTTTCAGACATAATGTTGCTGATGGGTATCTGTCTTTTCAATAAACATCATTATATTTTATCACAAGATTTAATAAAGCAGCTTAGTTAAAAATGCCATCTGGGTCTCTGGACACATTAAACAAAGCTTAAAATAACCCACCCCAGCAACTGGGAGGGCCCAGCTGTTCTCAAAACCTCTCCCACTCCATTTACTTCCTCATAAAAAAGTGAATGAGGACTTGAGGCTAAAAGAGTCAAGAATGAACAGACCCAAACAAGGAGAAGGGTGGAACCAAGGGCTCCCTAAAATTTGCTATTTGCTCAGATAATAGATTTTCCATCTCCACAATTCAGGGGATGAGGATTTGGGAAGGGAAGCAAGATAAAGTTATGGGAGGCTCTTTAGGGTTTTCTATTATATTACAAACCAGCCCTTCCTAACATCTGGGCCATAGTAGCCCATTCCATTCACCTATTCTGTTGTGAACACCCATAGAAAATACAGAGCAATCACCACCCACTTCTTTTGCCTTCTAGAGATAGGACCTGGAGCTAGCCACGCCCAGATTTCCAGATCCATTCCAGGAAAGAAGCCTTAGTGTTACAGTACATGTTTCCCTCTCTTGCTTCCTTCTTCTTTCATCACTACTGGCCACCCACCACCATATCCCGCTCTGCTTCTCTTCCAAATATATGTTCCTTGTCTTTGGGACCAAACCAAAATTTGTTGCCCAGATAGTTCTCAAGGCAAGTGTATTCTCATTCTTTGGAAACAGACACATCTTTATGACCTGTTGGAATCAAATACAACCTGTGCCAGCATCTATCCGGAGGGCACGCCCAAGCCCCTCACTGATCTAGCATTCCTCATATCATTTCACTTCATTTTCTACCTCTAAAAGATTTCACAAGCCATTGAGGAGCTCTTGAATCCTTTAAGCTGCACTGTATGCCAATATTATTATCATTAATGCTGATCATCATATGGCCAGTACAGTGCACGGCTAACTGGCAAATGGATTTTCTCTTGGCTAAAACTTGTTACAGAGCTCTAGGTTGTCCATACATGCAGTCAAATCATTATTATCTGAGATGTATTCAGCCGACCATAGTAATACTCCCTGGCATTTCTTAGTGCTGTGGATGTTACAAAATGCTTTCATATGCAGTGCTTCATTTGATTCTCAGGATAATTCAGAGATGCTATCATACCCAATTTATAGATGAGAAAACAAGTGGTTTCTTGGTATGTCAAGAGGCTAAAGCATTTGCACTGCAACTTGTATGTCAGAGCTAGGAAAATAAGGCAAGCCCTCCAGCTGCTGATACAGTGCTTTTTCTACCATACCTCATTGCCTCCTGGGCTAAAGTCAAAAGAGAGTGTGGTTATTGTATGAAGAAATCTGGTTTGGGTTTGCCAATTATGTATTTGTAGTATTTGTCGACCTCCCTTTATTTAACCGATAGCTGCTTTTGATTGTAACAGTCTGGCTCCATTAAACACACACACACACACACACACACACATTTTAAATGTTAAATTATAGAACTGTGCTGTCCAGTGTGGTACCTACTAAGCACTTGTGGCTATCTAAGTTTCAATCTTAATTAATTAAAATTAAATAAAATGTAAAATTCAGTTCTTCAGCAGCATCAGCTGCATTTCAAGTATTCAACAGTCAAGTGTCCTAGTTGGCTAGGACAGTAGAGATTACAGAACATTCCCATCATCACAATAAGTTCTGTTAGACAGTGCCAATATACAATGTCATCTCAGAAAAAGAAGACTTTAGAAAAAGTCAGAAACATCTTCAGGCAGATACAGTTCTGTCACCTGTCCCATATTAAAGGTAGTTTAGGACTAAAAAAGAAGATTTTTACAAAGAGGAGGAAGAAAGACAGATGCCCTTAGCTGCAAATGGATCTACCCAGAGAAGGGCAAAGGCATTCCTGTAGCCATTATGATGCATTTGGCTTTTCAGTTCTTTAAGACATTAGAATAAATTGATACACAGAGGATCTAAACCCCTGAGGAGGATCTAAAGCAGATGGAAATAGAAATAGGATAAAAAAATCAATTAGTTTCAAACTAAGTCTGATCTCAATTCATTTAAATGACACTATTTACTTCATATACTTAGTTTTTTGTTGTTTGTCTGTTGCTCTATATAGCATGACATAGTTTGTAACTTCAAAAGGGGATTAAAATACTTCTGGGGTTTTTTAGATAAATTCACATAGCCCCGTAAAAACTACTAAAAAAAAAAGGTAGTTTCTTTTCATTCTTCAATAATCTATTCAAATTGATTATATAAAAATCCAGGAGTCCACAGTGATATTCGAAAAAGTGAAAGCAAAACAAAAGAAAATTCATGTGTCATCAATGGAGGTGGCTATTTCACCAAATTCTTACTCTGAAAATTGGTAATTAAAAAAGAGAGAGAAATAAACACATAATTCTGTCTTTCCAGAAGGAACTATATTACAGAATAATCAAATAGCCTAGTAGTGAGGAAAATACCCAGTTTATAGAAAAATGCCAACTAAAACATGAAGATGGAATTAGAGAATTTGAAAATTATCATTTTGAAACCCCTAATGAAATAATCAACTCAAGCCAGTATCATTAATGGATGCTAAAACAATTGGGTAAAAATTGATAAGGAACTGAATATTCACATGGTACAAAGTGCACCCCACAGCCTACTGCTAGTCCCAAAGGGAAAAATAATGGACCATACCACCATAGCTCTATAATTATCTCAGCATCACGGATGATGGAACAACCAGAGACTATGTTTCCTTGTATTATGCAACTGAATACACACCATCACCTATGAAATAATCTTATAAAAAAATACCGAACCTGACTCTAATTAAGCCTTTAGACTGATTTCTAGTTCACACACACACACAGGGAATAGAGTGAAAAGTTAAATGACACCATAAAGAAGTAATCAGAAAATTCCAGAAAGGAGGTGGAGGAGACATTCTATAGAAAAACCAACCGACCTAGTCTCGGCAACAAGTCAATTTCATTAACAAAATAAAAATAAAAAGGGAGGTACTTTCTAGGTTAAAAGAGACTTGAGACAAATGTAATGTGTGTTCCTTGATTAGAAGAAACAAGCCTGAACAAATTAGGTATAAAAGACATTTCAGAATAATTGAAGAAATCTGAATGTGGACTGGGTCATAAATAATGTAAAGAAATAATTTTTTATTTTGTTTGGGATGTTAATGATACTGTCACTATCAAGGAAAATGTTCTTCTTTTTTAGAGATCCGTACTGAAAAACTTAGGGTAAAATGTCATGTTCTTTAATATATTTTAATACACTTTAGACCCTCGAAAAGATGAATCAAACATAGAAAAATGTCAACAATCTAGGACAAGGGCATATGGATGTCGTTAATCTATTCTCTACACTTTCCTGAAAGCTTGAAAGTTTCATAACTTTATGAGAAAGTTTTTTAAAATCTCCAATTGTACAGGTATTTGTGTAGGAATCTATTTCAAACTTTATGAGATATTAAAATATTAATAGTGTAGTTTATTGTTTTAGAAATTCCAAACTTCTGTTTTCCTCCAGCAATTTCATAAGCGAAGAGCAACAACCATTTTTTATAGAAAAACGGCTTTGTAAAGTTAACTTTTTCAATCAAAACCAAAGTTTTTCAGAGAGAGAGAATGCAGCCCACCTGGTCATATTCAAGTCAGTTCAAAGAGAATAAATTCTATCTTCTACTATTTTTTTTTTTTTTTTACTATGAATATCCAATGGGAAATCAAAAAAAGGCCAAAGCATTTGGAATTGAAGTTTCCCATTCCTGAGTATAATCAGCAGGCCAAGTCAGGAGGCAAGTGCATCCCCATCAATTTGCAATCATGCAAGACCAATTTTGCTTACTGTGGTTCCTTTTAAACCGCCTCTCGCCTGAAGTCAGCCTTCTGATTATTCACTTTGCTTTAGCAAAAGCTCCCACGAAGCTGAACAAAATGAGGAAAAGACTGGTGAAAGCTGGCTGTTTGAAATTGTTACAGGAGTCAACCACCCCTTTCCCCCATGCCCGTCCATCTTAGAATTAATACTTTCAGATTATTTAAAAGACGGTGGGGGCTTCCCTGGTGGTGCAGTGGTTGAGAGTCCGCCTGCTGATGCAGGGGACACGGGTTCATGCCCCGGTCCGGGAAGATCCCACATGCCGCGGAGCGGCTGGGCCCGTGAGCCATGGCCGCTGAGCCTGCGCGTCCGGAGCCTGTGCTCCGCAGCGGGAGAGGCCACATCAGTGAGAGGCCCGCGTACAGAAAAAAATAATAATAATAAATAAATAAAAATAAAAGACGGTGCTTCTGTGTGGACTTTAGTTTGTCATTCTGTCCTTCATAACAACTGGTAGATTAAATTTGACTCTATTTTAGGTATATATTAACGTATGCTAACTATCTCCTAAAATAAACTCCACTCTTAAAGTCAATAAAATGTGTTTACAGAGAAGACCCACTGAAGTTAAGAGACTGAAGAGTCCTTAGGGTAAAGTGTGCCAAGAAATAATAAAGCATAATAATAACGCGTCCATGCAAATCAACAACTGGAACTCCAAAACTTTCCTGACCCGCAATAAATATTGGACAGGCCATGTTTTTCTCACTCCTTGGAAAACCTGGCCCAGGAAGGAGTATGAAAGCTGCCACAGCTCTCCCAAGGCTCATTATTCTCCATCATTCCATGGGAACGGCTTTGTCAGACAAGAGTAAAAGACCATTTGTTAACCTCTCTCCAAATCCCTGACTCAGGCCAACTTTCATCAATCCCAAGTGAGGAGCCAGAGAGAAATACAAGTCTTATAATCTCCAGCAGCATCATCTGCTGGGGCTGGAGATCACAGTCCCACCACCCAGCTCACCCTCACCCCAGCCAGGCCCTGTTTCACCCAACTGCTTTTTGGTTAGTAAAAAAAAAAAAAAATCCTCTTTCCCTATTCCAGAAACACTGAAAAGGGGGAGTTAGAGTAGACAAACGTGAAGCATGGACAACCTCAAAGTTGTCTTTCTAAGCAAGAAATGAGAAAATTAAAAAGGATAGGGTTGGAAAGGAGGGAAGGAGGGAATTCAAAAGCCAGATCATTGTTTAGTTTCTCTTTTTTAAATGTTCACACTCACTTATACATCTGCAGAGGTTTCACTTAAAGGGAAGTTCTATGTGTGTGGATCTGACTGCATTAACAAGGCTTAAGTTCCTCTTTTAGACAATGTTTCCCACAGAGAATTCAGGGACCCTTGAAGTCAGTATCCCTCTTGAGACGCTGCTGGCTTTGGAAAGGAGGAAATCAGGGTATGGGGATATGTCAAAAGGTGCGTCTAGTTGTAGGATAGGGAGAAAGGAAGGAGAAAGAAAAACTCAAGGTCTGAGAATTCAGATTGCAAAAGAAGACTACTTAAGTGGTGCGAGAAGGGAGAGGAAAGGAGGATGAAAACTGCAGGGGAGAAGAGGCATGAAATGTTGTCAACTGCCAAAGGGCATCTTGGAGAGAAGTTGGGAATTGCTTCAAGAAAAGCATTGCAAATCTCATTTCTGACCATTTAGAGATTTGCCTCCCCGGAACCGAGAGCCCAGTCTGTATAGGTTCACACTGATTCCCGTCCCATCCTTTCCCTAATCAAATCAATTATGAAATATAACTCCATGAACCAATGATATTAAAAACCTTCAGGGTCCACGCTTGCTAAATACGTCAGTAACCAACACTGGGGTGTGTGTGTGTGTGTGTGTGTGTGTGTGTGTGTGTGTGTGTGTGTGTGTGTGTGTGTGTGTGTGTGTGTCTTCGGAGCCAACACTACTGTTAAATTTGGCAGAGCCAAGATGTGGAGTAGAAGACGACTGCAAATAGGATACAGAAGTGGGGTGGGGAGGGGGACAACTATCAATATATTGGTAGCGGGAGGGTAGTGAAAATGGTCAGAGCAAATATTTTTAAAGGGTTGGGGAAGAGAAAGTCGAGAACAGCGAGCAGGTGCAGGACATGGTCAGAGTCCAGAGAGAGTTTAGGGCGATGTGGCTGGTCGGTCGGGATGCCCGGCTGGGCTCAAAGAAGGGCGAGCAACCCTTAAGGCCTTTCGGAGCGGCGGGCGCGACACAGCCCGGGCGTCCCGGGTGCGCCGGGGAGGCTGCGGGGAGCTGCGGTGGCAGGACGCGGGCGGAGGGGACCTGGGGGAGCGGCCGAGCCCGGGAGCAGGGTGGGGGTCGAGGCTGGGCCTGGGGCAGCCCGGCGGAGAAGGCAGGGTGAGGAGGGGGGCTGCGGACGCGAGGGGCGGCATGTCACTCACCCCGTTGGCCGCGGCCATCTGCACCACGATCTCCGTGGCCGTCCTGCTGAAGTACCTGCCGTCGCTGCCCACCACCATGGTGCAGCCCTGGCGGTCGCGCAGGTCGATGGACGACAGCACGCTCTGGATGAAGTTGGGCAGGTAGTTGCGCTGACCCTCGAAGAGCCCGGTGGGCCGTCGCAGCCCCCCGCCGCCGGCCGGCCGCTGGTCCTCGTAGGGCGCCGTCGGCACCGTCAGCACCGGGATGGGGCTCCCTTCCATGGCGCCTCCTGGCCGGTCCTGCCGCGGCTCCGGGAGCCGGAGGGAATCTGCAGCCCGACGGGGCCCCCACCAGCTTGGCGGCGCGCCCGGGCTCCGCCTCGCGCCGCGGCCCCCTCTGCGGCCGGCCCGCGCCCCGCGCCCTCCTGCCGCGCCGACCGCTCCTCCCTCTGCGCGCGGCCCCTAGCTGCCCCCGCAGAGTTTGGCCTCTACCTTCCAAGAAAAGTTCGCACCCGCCCAACTTCCTCTCCGGCCGGAGCGCCCGACGTGCCCGCAGCTTCTTCTCCCAGCTGGACTCACTTTCGGGGTGTCCCAAAAGCCCCTTCCCAGTGCCAACTACCCCGATCCCGGGGACGCCTCCTCGCGCGCCTAGCCCGAGCCTTCCCCGGTGACCGCGTCTCCCCCGGCACACCCTCCGCTAGAAAACAGCCGGGAGAGGGGTGGTGAGAACTTGACCAGGATTGGGGGTCCTCTCCCCGTACCCGCGGCCCCTCTCCCCTCCAACCCGCAGCCCTGCCTCCCGGCCTCCCAGGGAGTGAGCGGTTTACAAGCACCAGTTTCTCTTTTGAACAAGGACAGGGGTGGAGTTGGGAGGGGGCTGAAACCTTTTGCCATCAGAGAACAGCCCCAGCCAAAAATAACCCTGGAAGAGCGAGCTGAGAATTGTTATCTTCTGCCAGCGCTGAAATTGGAGGCTGGGCGCTGCGAGTGTGTCTGCGTGTGTACACACACCCCACCACTACCATTTGTTGCAGGGAATCACATACTGTCAGGCCCTTCAATCCAGCAGGATCCACCCAGCCATCCACACTTTTCCCCAGGCTCTCTGAAGGCAGTACACTTCTCAGGAAGAAAACTTTTTTTTTTTTGCTTGTTTGTTGTGGTGGTCACAACAGCAGAAACACAGATGCGTGGACGCGTATTTCCTTATCCTTCTTGCCCTTTCACCCTCCCTGGCCCAGCTCCTGCTTAGAAACAGGCTGTCCCACACTGTATGTGTCCACACTGCGGAGCTCTTACCAGGATTCATCGCTTTCACTAGGAGGAGGGTAAAGCCCTTTGTAAGGTCCTACCAGGAATGAATGAACAAACCCAAATTAAACAAGGACAGGGTACCAGGAACTGGGCTTGCTCCTTTCACAAGCTTTCTGGCATCTGGGGGTGGGGTGGGGAGGGGGGGATGGTCAGAGATGTGCTGCCTTCTCTCCATAAAGCCCACCAAAAATCCCAAATCAAGAAATTCCCCATAGAAAATCAACAGGCAAAAAGGATAAAGCCCCAAAAGGGAAGAAACAATTCTCATTTTTGCTTCTATCTCCTTTCACCCTCAAAGCATTTTTGCGCCCACTAAAGTCACTGAAATCTCCTGCTGCTTCTCCTCCTCCAAATATTGTCCACTTCCTGGGACTAAGCTGGATTTGCTGCAGGATTATAAAGTGTTTGATCACAGTAAGATGACTGTGAATAACAGCTCACACTTATATGTTGTTTTGCAGCTGACAAAAGGCCTTGCAACTGTTTTCTCTTTGGAGGCTCAAAACAACTAAAAGAAGTAGTAATGGCATTCATATCATTCCCATTTTACAGATGAGAAAAAGGAGGCTTTCTGTGAGGTTGAAGGAAGTGGCCAAGATGGCACCTACATTCAGTACAAATTCTTATGTGGCCCCTCCCCTTTTTATTAATATCATTAGAGTGTGAAGTCATCAACTGAATCCTATTGAGACTCTAGCTTTTCTCTTCAACAGTGAAGGTTGTGTGTGTGTGTGTTGTTGTTGTTGTTTTGCCTCTACTCTCTCCATTCCCCTGTAAAGTTCCTGGCTTTATGGTTGAGGGAGTCTTATCTTAGCACCAAATAGAATGTCAACACTTCTAAGGACTTGTGCACATCTCTATGATGGGGGATTTTTTTTAACCACTTTCTAATAACATTTCATTTTGCAAGGAAGGACAGTATCATTCCCAGGAGAGGGTGGTAAGCCCTCTGTCCCAGACAAGAAGAAAAGGATGCAGCCTCCAAGCCTCAGACATAACCAGAAGGTCTCCAGGACTCCATCTCTGCACTTCTAGGACCTGCCTCTCTCTCGACATCACCATCATTCTCTCCTACCACAGCCCAGCTCCTTCCCCAGGGCTGAGGACAAGTCAGGCACATCTCAGATAAGATTTTACAGCTTTACCAGCCAAAAGGAAAGTCTCTTCCCTTGGTTCTAATCCCCAAATTCCCAAAGACTCTGGTCCAGTTTGAGGCAACACAACCAACCACAAAGCAGGAACCCCACAGTGAAAGGGACAAAGTTCCTCCAAAGTCAGGGGGTGCTGGTCCCCAAAGGCAGGAGAGATGGGCAAACAAACCGTAACTGCCCACCACATAATTGACACTTTCACTGATAAAGTCTTTTGAATATTATTTTTCTGTTCTCTGAATTCACATAGCACTTTGTACCACTCATAAGGAATGTTTCATGTGCTGCTACACCTTTCTATATGTCTTCTCTCCTCCAGCTGTATGTGGCCTTGGAATAGTTCCTTACCCTCTCCTCACCTCAGTATCATCATTGTGAAATGGGGATTATTATAATCCCGACCTCATAAATTGTTGGGAGGATGAAAATATATTAGTACAGTGCCCGACAAACAGAAGGGCATTCAATAAATGTTAGATATTCATATTATTGCCATCTATATATAGTATTTGTCATTATTATCAATGTCTTATATACTAAGAACTACATTTTATATCTTTGTAGACCACCACTGTACGTAAACATCTTTGGGCAAAGGTAATATTATATAAAGTTTGGTTGAATTAATCTGTGGCTTTTGACAACGGAAACTCAAGGTATACAGAGTAATTTGCCCTTGAAACATACAAAAAGGGCTTATGAACTAAAGAAATCTCTTCAAAGCTGCCCCCAATTTTGATCAAGTTAATTCCAACAAATGTGTCACAGTGATGGAGAAAAGGAACCTGAGAGGGCTCCACAGGTAAGAAATGCCTGCCCAGAGTTGCTCACTGGTAAAATGAGAAGGTCGGATTAGATCAGTGTTTCCCAAAGGGTTTTCCTTGTAACACAAGTGCCTCCCAAATGCTGCATAAGCGTTTCATAGTCAAGTAACTTTTTAAAATCCTGCATGCTCTATCCCATTTTTGGAGTTTCATGATATGCATTTTCACACTGACACCTCTGAAAGGGCATCAGTTCAATGTCTTCTTGAACCAGTGCTTTTCCCAACCTAAACTCACACAACTAGTTTGCTTAGGGAAAGGGACTCAGACTAGCTTTGGAGCTACAGCTAGGACAGTCCCCTCCCCACTTCATGTGTCCTCAGTGGGCTAGGTCAGGGATAAATACATTTTCCTGATTCTAAGGGGCTGGTCATCCTTCTGTGCTGAGTTCAGAGCTTCTCTATAGCGTGGGTCACAATGAAGTGGGCCCTGTTCGCCTACAGATGCCTTCCAGGCTTCTCTGAGCCTCCAGGGAAAGGCCTCTCACTGAGAATTCTTGGCATGAAACAGGGGCAACCGATATATCCTTCCTTCCCCTTGGGATTTCCTTGCTCTTAAAAAGGTGTCAGCTGCTATCATCGTGTAGAGACTACACTAGCTGGCTCACCTAGACCAGCATTTCTCAAAAAGAGAATGTGGGGTAAAATATATCTTGAAACACTTCAGACTTCATCCACCCTCTGGGAGATTCACAAAGCATATTAGCATATGAAAGACGCCGTGAAGTTCCGCAGGAAAAATACCTATTTAATTTTAACCCAGCATTCCCAAATTTTATTTGACCATGGGGCCCATTTCCAAAACACCTATGAAGAGATCAAGGACATTAATATTCCATGAAACACTTTAGATCTCTGGGATCCCTTCGAGCCATATCATTCTATGATTTGCTTTTTTACTTATGAGGCATTAAAAGATTAACTTCTATCAGGCTTCCATTTAGGAACTTATCAGAACGTACAAGCGGGGGCACTGGTAAAATTGCCCAGTTAAAAAAAATACCCTTGAGTGATTATGAGACTTAAAATGAATTTTATACACACACGCACGCGCGCGCGCGTACACACACACACACACACACACATATACATTTACATATAATTTTATTCTCTATACTCTGTTCTTCCACACTGCCCTGCCCCCGATCCCCTGGCTGGCAGAAAAGGCTGGCACAGGTCTGGCCCATGGTAGTTTTATATTCCTGCTGAGTCGGAGTCCACTTCTGTGCACACAGGGCATGCTAAAAACACACTGTTGACTCACTGACTCTTAAGAGCAGAAGAAATGCCAAAAGTACAGGACAAGAGGCAGAAAAGCAGGTGGAAAATGTCACGGGGCAGTCCTCTAAGGAAGCGCTAGTTCCCTTTTTAATCTGCCCAAACCTTCTGGTGGTATGGAAAGTCAGTTATATATTTCTCCTAAAACGCCACCTTCCACTAAGCCTTCTGTTCCCCAACAAATGAAATAACATATAGTAATTCCAACAGAACTTTGTTTCTCTACTTCCTTCAGTGTAAGGCCACTAAAGTGAGTGTTCAAGTGATGGAAATGTGCATGTCACATGTGTATCTTATAAATGGTTGTAAACTTGTCTCTGTGTTCTCACATCTAGGCTTCAAAACTTTGTTGCCAACCTGCATCAGTGACTACCCAGTCGGCCTTGGACAAGTCGCTTACCCTCTCTAAAGCTCACTTTCTGCATCTGTAAAATGGGCATAATGCTATCTACCTCCTAGGGTTGATGATCATATTCAGAGACCTAATATGTGAAAACTGCTTAGCACAGGGCCTGGAACATAATAAGGGCTTAATAAGTGCTTGCTGTAATTATGATGATTATTATTATTACTATCACTAAAATAGTTATTATTGTTATTATAATCATTACTATAATAATTATCACTATAATTATTATTACCATAATAATTCTTAATCTTTGTATCAAATAGTATTGTCTTTGAGGCATCAATGGACTATGTCTGATTAACTTCCAGCACAATATCTAGCATAAGATCACATGCAAATTAGGGAACTAGTGTTAAGGATGAAAAAAATTATTTTTATTGACCCTTAAAGACTTCATACGTAACTGGGCAAAAAGAGCCATCCATCTCACACATGGAAACTCCAGTTCCTCTGGAGTTTGTTTTTGGAGGTAATTACAGGATGCCTAGGAACACTGAAATGCTGTTTATAAATCTCCTGAGACCAGCACAAGGTGATGGGCACAACCAATGCAGATGTGGCCTCCTGACTGCTGCATGCACTGGCGTCAACTCTGAAAAGCACTTGATGTCAACTAACTTGTAAAAACTGTGCTTTTCGGAAAGCAAAAGGTTTCATTTTAATTCAGTTTTACCTAAACATAATAGGCCTCTGATCTGCCAAGAATGAAGATTTGATTTCCGTGTGTCCCCCACAGTATCTAGAAGTATCAATGATATACAGTAACAGATTATTTAAAACTTTAGAGTGTTATCAAGGTTCTTTATTCTATAAAAGGCAAATAAAGTTTACTTTTCTAAAGGAATCTCAATACTTTTTAACTGCTGAATTTTGTTTCTAAAGGCTTCAAAAAGGAACACAATTTAGATCTTTATTGAAAAGGGAATGTGGGCTTCCCTGGTGGTGCAGTGGTTGAGAGTCCGCCTGCCGATGCAGGGGACACGGGTTCGTGCCCCGGTCCGGGAAGATCCCACAAGCCGCGCAGCGGCTACGCCCGTGAGCCATGGCCGCTGAGCCTGCGCATCCGGAGCCTGTGCTCCGCAATGGGAGAGGCCACAACAGTGAGAGGCCCGCGTACCGCAAAAAAAAAAAAAAAAAAGGAAATGTATTTTCCATGTTTTACTTAAATTATATTGCATTAGTCATTTGCAATCATAGTCTATATGGAATTTTCCTTTGGTGGTTTTTATGTTTGGGTTTTGGGAAGGGACCCCCAACATATGGCCAATCTCTGAATAAATATTTTAACATTCCTATGTAAAGTCATTTTTTGAAACGCTGTTTTATATCCATCTATGCCATGAAGCTAAATAACATGGCTTGCCGTACAAGCCAGTATTCCTGCCTTATGAATGGGTTTTTTTCAACCATGAAGTCTGGGTGAATTTGCATGACTGGTAGTGAAATACTGTGTTATCAGACCCAGCCAGTTTGATGCCATCCTCAAGTCCCTCTAGCCCAGCCCAGGTCCAGCTCAGGTTTTACTCACACACTTAACCAGGAACTACTATCCCCAACCATTCTCTGCACCCTGCCGGGCCAATTTTCTCTGTGAGATTCTTCCAACCTTTCCCCCATTCCCTCAGAGCACATCTACAGAGGACACACACATTTGAAAAGTAACTCAAGCAAATAGAGAAACAATGCACACAACCACTGCATTTTAACCTAGGATTTTCTGGACATGCTGTTTTAACCCAAAAATGATGCCAGTGGTTGGAGTTTCATAGACTAAACTATGGCTCCCAACTTCACAGCCATGCCCATGGGTACCTTCACTGTTTTGGCATTTTTCTTCCTCCTGTTTCTAGTGTTTTCTTGGAAGCCAGAAAGTAGTCACTTTTCATTTATCATGGAATTGATTTTTTCCAACTTTCGGTAGGAGCCAAAATCAACCTGGAGATTTGTATCCAACAACAGTTCTGTTTGTGCATCTGAGATCCCCAACAAGTGTGACTGACTCAGGAACATCGTTCATGACAGCAGCTCAGAGCTCAACAGTAACGTTTTATCATTGACCCTGCCAGGTGTCCAACATAGGGTGTTATTCCCTTTTACTGTGTCCAAACTTCTGATAGATATTAATCATTGGGATTCAAGAATGAGGAAATGGACTTTCTGAGAATTCTCAGCAATTCCAGAATTCATGTTAGTATTCTGTAATTTTCATAACACTTGTACTTACATGTTTTTGAAAAATAATAAGTGACCATAATAATAAGTAGAGAGGGGCTTCCCTGGTGGCGCAGTGGTTGAGAGTCCACCTGCCGATGCAGGGGACATGGGTTCGTGCCCCGGTCCAGGAGAATCCCACATGCCGCGGAGCGGCTAGGCCCGTGAGCCATGGCCGCTGAGCCTGTGCGTCCGGAGCCTGTGCTCCGCAATGGGAGAGGCCACAACAGTGAGAGGCCCGCGCACCGCAAAAAATAAATAAATAACTAAATAAAAATAATAAGTAGAGAATCGTTTTTCTGTGATAGGATTACATGAAAAGTTTTCATGGTCTTTTGTTTAACAAGATATAATACCAAATGTATGGTTTATTATTATGATTAACCAACAAACTGTGACAAGATTATTGAATTCAATAACCTGTAAAAATGATCTCTACCTGATAGACACAGGATCATAGAAAACATTAAAAAGAAATGAACGTTAACACAAAATAAATGCTAAATAAAAATAATTTTTAAATTGGAAGATAATTCCACAAATATTTAAAGATTCTCATTCTTTAAATGAAATTTTTAACCCCACAAAGCATCAATTGTTCTAATAGAATTCAAATAATGCAATATTTGGATCTCCTGGCAAGGTGAAGAGGACTACAGAGAAGTAATTGTCAGAATAGACGATTTAAGGACATATTTTGCTTCCAAAACCTGGTATTTCTTAGAACACCACTAATATGATTTGTAAGAAGTATCCTAAGGCCTATAAACTTACTAATATTTATCTGCAAGAATTATTCACTGTCAGCAGTGGACAGAGCAATGAAGACACTTAGAGCAACAGACACAAGAGAGTCTCCCTGATGCTTCTCTTCCACTGCTCATGTCCCGGTTCCCAGAAATGCTGACCTGGACCTTTGTCTCTGTGCATCAATATTTCCTGCTCTTGCTTTCAACTTGAAGTCAGTGAATTTCTTCAAACCAGTAAGGTCTCGATACGGACTATTAAGCTTTAATTCTCACAGGAGAATTATAACACTTCTTCCACTTTTCTGGATTTCTCAACTGATAGTTCTCAGAATCTAGAATTTGGTAGTCCATATAAATTTCCCTCAGAAATGCCAGAAGGGAATTCCCAAATGTACAAGTGTTTTTCTCTATATTCCTCTTCACAAGAAACCATAAACACAGAGATTTCCCTCTCATCACCAAATTTTCTCTGCTCACTATCGTTGTCACTTCTTTAGATGCCCTACTCACAGTTTCCCCTCCTCTGGAAACAGCCCCAATACCATGGGACAGGTTCTCGGTGGTTATGTCCTTTCTGCATTACCCTGCATTCTTGACCATATACTGGCAGCTGACCTAGGGAGGACACCTGGCCCAACTGGATTCTCTTACTGTCTCTGGAATTCGAATATTGGAACCCAGACATACAAAGACTGGGGGCCACTGTGGCCATATTGATATTGATATTGATGACAGGTGTGGGAGGGGTTGAATCTGTACCTACCTGTTGCTCAAATCCCAGGAGCTGTCCTGAACTCCTTTTTCCCAGTCATGGGGTACTTAAGATGCCCCAATAATCTTTATGAAATCCCTCCCTGGTTTAAGCTAGCCAGAATTAGTTTCTGTTGCCGCCAATCAAAAGCAAATACATAATTATTCCTTGGCCCTAGTTCCTTTAATTTTTCAGGAAAAGAAGTAAAAAGTGACAACATAAGATACCATTTATGTAACATTTGGAAACACACAAAGGAATACTTTGTACAGTTTATGATGCACTCATATGTAGTATGGACATAAATCATCAACAGTGTGCACATCTATATCAAGATCATGGCTGCCTTGGGGGATGGGGGAGAACATGGGCCCGGAAGAGGCACAAGGGGAGACTTCAACAGTTACAATAATGCTTGATTTCCAGGTGCCCATACGACCCAGTTAGCCTGAGCCTGTTGAATTTACATTTGTTAACCCAGCATAATTATCAACAGAAGGCCCTTCTTTCTCAAGAGTATCCCAGTTTGGATACTAAGCTCTATGACCATGCTTTAAGAACACTTTAAATAATTATAGAAAAATACTTCTGCATATTTTCCTGTATGGTTGAAGTATTTTATAACAAAAATAATTCAAACTTATTACACATACAGAATGTAGCTGCCAAAGCCCCTGCTTTGATATCCCAGCCATGAATCCCTCTAGAGCACCTTCCCCATACAACACGTGCGGGTTCAACGAGACCAGCTCTATGAAGCACTCATCAGTGACCTGAACTAAGAGACAGTCGCCATTCAGGTGACATTTCTTTATTCTAACCAAACTCCTGGTAAGTTATTTAGGGACATTTTAATTTTATTTTTTTTTCCTTTTAAATTAGTTTTATGAGTTATCTATTTTATACAAATTAGTGTATATATGTCAATCCCAATCTCCCAATTCATCACACCACCACCTGCCCCCCACTTTCCCCCCTTGGTGTCCATATGTTTGTTCTCTACATCTCTGTCTCTATTTCTGCATTGCAAACCGGTTCATCTGTACAATTTTTCTAGGTTCCACATATATGTGTTAATAAACGATATCTGTTTTTCTCTTTCTGACTTACTTCATTCTGTATGACAGTCTCCAGGTCCATCCACATCTCTACAAATGACCCAATTTCGTTCCTTTTTATGGCTGAGTAATATTCCATTGTATATATGTACCACATCTTCTTTAACCATTCATCTCTTGTGGACATTTAGGCTGCTTCCATTACCTGGCTATTGTAAACAGTGCTGCAATGAACATTGGGGTGCATGTGTCTTTTTGAATTATGGTTTTCTCAGGGTATATGCCCAGTAGTGGGATTGCTGGGTCATATTGTAATTCTATTTGCAGTTTTTTGAGGAATCTCCATACTGTTCCCCATATTTACATTCCCACCAACAGTACAAGAGGGTTCCCTTTTCCCCACACCTTCTCCAGCATTTGTTGTTTGCAGATTTTCTGATGATGCCCATTCTAACCGGTGTGAGGTGATACCTCATTGTAATTTTGATTTGCTCTTCTCTAATAATTAGTGATGTTGAGCAGCTTTCCATGTGCTTCTCAGCCATCTGTATGTCTTCTTTGGAGAGATGTCTATTTAGGTCTTCTGCCCATTTTTTGATTGGGTTGTCTGTTTTTTTAACACTGAGCTGCATGAGCTGTTTATATATTTTGGAGATTAATCCTTTGTCCGTGGATTAGTTTGCAAATATTTTCTCCCATTCTGAGGGCTGTCTTTCATCTTGTTTATAGTTTCCTTTGCTATGCAAAAGCTTTTAAGTTTCATTAGGTCCCATTTGTTTATTTTTGTTTTTATTTCCATTACTCTAGGAGGTGGGTCAAAAAAGATCTTGCTATGATTTGTGTCAAAGAGTGTTCTTCTTATGTTTTCCTCTAAGTATTCTATGTCTGGTCTTACATCTAGGTCTTTAATCAATTTTGAGTTTACTTTTGTGTATGGTGTTAGAGAGTGTTCTAATTTCATTCTTTTACATGTAGCTGTCCAGTTTTCCCAGTACCACTTATTGAAGAGACTGACTTTTCTCCATTGTGTATCCTTGCCTCCTTTGTCATAGATTAGTTGACCATAGGTGCATGGGTTTATCTCTGGGCTTTCTATACTGTTCCATTGATCTATATTTCTGTTTTTGTGTCAGTACCATATTGTCTTGATTACTGTAGCTTTGTAGTATAGTCTGAAGTCAGGGAGTCTGATTCCTCCAGCTCCATTTTTTTTCCCTCAAGACTGCTTTGGCTATTTGGGGTCTTTTGTGTCTCCACACATATTTTAAGATTTTTTTTGTTCTAGTTCTGTAAAAAAATGCCATTGGTAAGTTGATAGGGATTGCATCAAATCTTTAGATTGCTTTGGGTAGTATAGTCATTTTCACAATACTGATTCTTCCAATCCAAGAACATGGTATATCTCTCCATCTGTTTGTGTCATCTTTGATTTCTTTCATCAGTGTCTTATAGTTTTCTGTGGACAGGTCTTTTACCTCCTTAGGTAGATTTATTCCTAGGTATTTTATTCTTTTTGTTGCAATGGTGAATGGGATTGTTTCCTTAATTTCTCTTTCTGATCTTTCATTGTTAGTTTATAGGAATGCAAGAGATTTCTGTGCATTAATTTTGCACCCTGCAACTTTACCAAATTCACTGATTGGCTCTAGTAGTTTTCTGGTGGCATCTTTAGGATTATCTATATATAGTATCATGTCATCTGTGAACAGTGACAGTTTTACTTTTTCTTTTCCAATTTGTTTTCCTTTTATTTCTTTTTCTTCTCTGATTGCTGTGGCTAGGAGTTCCAAAACTATGTTGAATAATAGTGGTGAGAGTGGACATCCTTATCTTGTTCCTGATCTTAGAGGAAATGCTTTCTGTTTTTCACCATTGAGAATGATGTTTGCTTTGGGTTTGTCGTATATGGCCTTCCTTATGTTGAGGTAGGTTCCCTCTATGCCCACTTTCTGGAGAGTTTTTATCATAAATGGGTGTTGAATTTTGTCAAAAGGTTTTTCTGCATCTATTGAGATGATCATATAGTTTTTCTTCTTCATATGTTAATATGGTATATCACATTGATTGATTTGCATATATTGAAGAATCTTTGCGTCCCTGGGATAAATCCCACTTGATCAATGTGTATGATCCTTTTAATGTGTTGTTGGATTCTGTTTGCTAGTGTTTTGTTGAGGATTTTTGCATCTATTTTCGTCAGTGATATCGGTCTGTAGTTTCTTTTTTTGTAGTATCTTTGTCTGGTTTTGGTATCAGGGCGATGGTGGCCTCATAGAATGAGTTTGGGAGTGTTCCTTCCTCTGCAATTTTTTGGAAGAGTTTGAGATGGATGGGTGTCAGCTCTTCCCTAAATGTTTGATATAATTCACCTGTGAAGCTATCTGGTCCTGGACTTCTGTTTGTTGGAAGATTTTTAATCACGTTTTCAATTTCATTACTTGTGATTGGTCTGTTCATATTTTCTATTTCTTCCTGGTTCAGTCTTGGAAGGTTATACCTTTCTAGGGATTTGTCCATTTCTTCCAGGTTGTCCATTTTATTGGCATAGAGTTGCTTGTAGTATTCTCTTAGGATGCTTTGTATTTCTGCACTGTCCATTGTATCTTGTCATTTTTCATTTCTAATTTTATTGATTTGAGTCCTCTTCTTTTTCTTGATGAATCTGGCTAAAGGTTTATCGATTTTGTTTATCTTCCCAAAGAATCAGCTTTTAGTTTTCTTGATCTTTGTGATTGTTTTCTTTGTTTCTATTTCATTTATTTGCTCTGATATTTATGATTTCTTTCCTTCTGCTAACTTTGGGTTTTGTTTGTTCTTCTTTCCTCTAGTTCCTTTAGGTGTAAGGTTAGATTGTTTATTTGAGATTTTTCTTGTTTCTTGAGGTAGGCTTGTAATGCTATAAACTTCCTTCTTAGAACTGCTTTTGCTGCATCCCATAGGTTTTGGATCATTGTGTTTTCATTGTCATTTGTCTCCAGGTATTTTTTTATTTCCTCTTTGATTTCTTCAATGATCTCTTGGTTATTTAGTAACGTATTGTTTAGCCTCCATGTGTTTGTGTTTTTTATGCTTTTTTCCCTGTAATTTATTTCTAATTTCATAGCGTTGTGGTCAGAAGCAATGCTTGACATGATTTCAATTTTCTTAAGTTTACTGAGGCTTGATTTGTGACCCAAGATGTGATCTATCCTGGAGAATGTTCCTTATACACTTGAGAAGAAAGTGTAATCTGCTGTTTTCAGATGGAATTTTCTATAAATATCAATTAAATCTATCTGGTCTATTGTATCATTTAAAGCCTGTGTTTCCTTATTAATTTTCTGTCTGGATGATCTGTCTTTTGGTGTAAGTGAGGTGTTAAAGTCCCCCACTATCAGTGTGTTACTATCAATTTCCTCTTTTATAGCTCTTAGCTTTTGCCTTATGTATTGAGGTGCTCCTATGTTGCGTGCATATATATTTATAATTGTTATATCTTCTTCTTGGATTGATCCCTTGATCATTATGTAGTGTCCTGCCTTGTCTCCTGTAACATTCTTTAAGTCTATTTTATCTGACATGAGTATTGCCACTCCAGCTTTCTTTTGATTTCCATTTGTATGGAATATCTTTTTCCATCCCCTCACTTTCAGTCTGTATGTGTCCCTAGGTCTGAAGTGGGTCTCTTGTAGATAGCATATATATTCGGTTCTTGTTTTTGTATCCATTCAGCAAGTCTGTGTCTTTTGGTTGAAGCATTTGATCCATTCATACTTAAGGTAATTATTGATATGTATGTTCCTATTACCATTTTCTTAATTGTTTTGGGTTTGTTTTTGTAGGTCTTTTTCTTCTCTGTGTTTCCCACTTAGAGAAGTTCCCTTGGCATTTGTT
The DNA here is from genome assembly GCF_003676395.1 of Aethalodelphis obliquidens. Lineage (NCBI taxonomy): Eukaryota > Metazoa > Chordata > Mammalia > Artiodactyla > Delphinidae > Aethalodelphis > Aethalodelphis obliquidens. The sequence goes on from NW_020837951.1 coordinate 50,679,330, forward strand.
GTAGGGCTGGTTTGGTGCTGCTGAATTGTCTTAGCTTTTGCTTGTCCGTAAAGCTTTTGATTTCTCCATTGAATCTGAATGAGATCTTTGCCAGGTAGAGTAATCTTGGTTGTAGGTTCTTCCCTTTCATCCCTTTAAATATATCGCGCCACTCCCTTCTGGCTTGTAGAGTTTCTGCTGAGAAATCAGCTGTTAACCTTATGGGAGTTCTCTTGTATGTTATTTGTCGTTTTCCCCTTGTTGTTCTTAATAATTTTTCTTTGTCTTTAATTTTTGTCAATTTGATGACTATGTGTCTCGTCATGTTTCTCCTTGGGTTTATCCTGCCTGGGACTCTCTGCACTTCCTGGACTTGGGTGGCTATTTCCTTTCCCATGTTAGGGAAGTTTTCGACTATAATCTCTTCAAATATTTTCTCAGGTCCTTTCTCTCTCTCTTCTCCTTCTGGGACCCCTGTAATGTGAACGTTGATGCATTTAATGCTGCCCCAGAGGTCTCTTAGGCTACCTTCATTTCTTTTCATTCTTTTTTCTTTATTCTGTTCTGTGGCAGTGAATTCCACCATTCTGTCGTCCAGGTCACTTATCCGTTCTTCTGCCTCAGTTATTCTGCTATCGATTCCTTCTAGTGTATTTTTCATTTCAGTTATTGTATTGTTCACCTCTGTTTGTTTGTTCTTTAATTCTTCTAGGTGTTTGTTCTTTAATTCTTCTAGGTCTTTGTTAAACATTTCTTGTATCTTCTCAATCTTTGCCTCCATTCTTTTTCTGAGGTCCTGGATCATCTTCACTATCATTATTCTGCATTCTTTTTCTGGAAAATTTCCTATCTCCACTTCATTTAGTTGCTTTTCTGGGGGTTTATCTTATTCCTTCATCTGGTACATAGTCTTCTGCCTTTTCATTTTGTCTTTCTGTGAATGTGGTTTTCATTCCACAGGCTACAAGATTGTAGTTCTTCTTGCTTCTACTGTCTGCCCTCTGGTGGATGAGGCTATCTGAGAGGCTTGTGCAAGCTTCCTGATGGGAGTGACTGGTGGTGGGTAGAGCTGAGTGTCGCTCTGGTGGGCAGAACTCAGTAAAACTTTAATCCACTTGTCTGCTGATGGGTGGGGCTGAGTTCCCTCCTTGTTGGTTGTTTGGCCTGAAGTGACCCAGCAATGGAGCCTACAGGTGTTTTGGTGGGACTAATGGCGGACTCGGACTCCAGGAGGGCTCACACCAAGAAGTACTTCCCAGAACTTCTGCTGTCACTGTCCTTGTCCCCGTGGTGAGCCACAGCCGCCCCCCACCTCTGCAGGAGACCCTCCAACACTAGCAGGTAGGTCTGGTTCAGTCTCCTATGGGGTCACTGCTCCTTCCCCATGGGTCCTGATGCACACACTACTTTGTGTGTGCCCTCCAAGAGTGGAGTCTCTGTTTCCCCAAGTCCTGTCGAAGTCCTGCAGTCAAATCCCACTAGTCTTCAAAGTCTCATTCTCTGGGAATTCCTCCTCCCGTTGCTGAACCCCCAGGTTGGGAAGCCTGACGTGGGGCTCAGAACCTTCACTCCAGGGGGTGAACTTCTGTGGTATAGGTGTTCTCCAGTCTGTGAGTCACCCACCTAGCGGTTATGGGACTTGATTTTATTGTGATTGCGCCCCTCCTACTGCCTCATTGTGGCTTCTCCTTTGTCTCTGGATGTGGGGTATCTGTTTTGGTGAGTTCCAGTGTCTTCCTGTCGATGATTGTTCAGCAGTTAGTTGTGATTCCAGTGCTCTTGCAAGAGGGAGTGAGCACATGTCCCTCTACTCCGCCATCTTGAACCCAACATCAGGACATTTTAATTTTAATATTGTATGTAGGTTATACATTCATAAGGTTCCAAATTCAAAAAGTACAAAAGGGCAATGAGAAGCGTTCCAGCCCTGCCCTTGTTTATCTCCCTAAAGACAACTAAATGTTTCTAGATTTTTTAATACCCTTAAAGAATATCCTGTGTAAATAAGAAAATATATATATATATCAGTATGTGTATTACCCCATTAGAAGCGCACAAAAACTCTTTGAAAATATATCATTATTACTCCCATTGTACATGATGAAATTGAGGCTTGGAGCAATTAAGTGACTTACCTAAGGTCACACAGGTGGTAAATAGCAAAACACAGGTTCAAATCGCCTAACCACTACAAGTATTGTACCAAATTTTGAAAAAGAGAAGTGGAATTAACCTACTACAATGAAGGCATAGTTCAGGTATCAAAGAAGCAGGCACCCACATTCCCAGCTCATCTGGAAAGCTCAACTTGCCCCAAAATATCTCCCCTTGTCATAAGAAATTCCACCTTTTCAGATTTTTACTTAGGAGCTTAGAGTGCTCAGCTCTTCTCCTAGGGCTCCCTAATTAAAACAGAAATAGAAGTCCTGGAAGGCTGAATATATGCTAACACTTGGAAATTTGTTGGCTCTCCTTCCTAAGGCAAGGCACTGAAAGGGAGAGTCAGATGGGGTGGGCAGGGGGCATCCTTGAGGAGTGGGGACAGGAAACTGAAAGGCAAGACAGGACGTGACAAAGAAAACCACCTCATGGTTTCTCCTTGAACCTGCCCTAACTTAGGTTTACTAGGTTCAGCCACTGATCACCATCAGAAGACCAGTCAATCTGAGTTGTTTTTAATATGATGACGAACATCAGTTTCATCCTTTCATCCAACATTCTCATCTGGCTCTTCTTTCGACCAAGGACATGTACATTGCCAGGAAGAGTGTGGGCAGTTAGTTCTCCCGCTCAGGAATCTGACGGTTTTGAGTTACCCAGGATCACCCACCTTAACACCTGCCAGTTTGTATCCTGAGTCCTAAGGAGCACTCCCCCTCCCCCCATGCCTCAAGATCTGGATATAGCACAGCCTTGAACACAGCAACATCCAGCCCTCCAGCAGGAAAGTCCCAGGTATCCAGAGGCAAGAAAATGCGAAGATGAACTCAGGAACGATGAGCCGAATTGTGTTTCTGTTTGAACACGGATATTAAGGGCTTCATTCAGGTTACATCAGAGCCAATCCTCAGAATCAAGAGGAAGCTCATCCCTAATACACAGAAACTATAAGACGGAGGGAAAGGAGAGGTCAGGCCTCACCTTGGCAAGTGCCGATGACTGGCTCAGGATGGTATAAAATATTTGTTCTGAAGCCAGATATTTGCCTGATCATTTGGACACTGCTTGCACAACCAGAAAAATCAGTTAGGAAAATGTGTTGCTGTGTGAGGCTTGGAACTCAGTTATCTAAAATTGCAAGGCAAGGCAAAATTTTCATCCAAAGTGAGTGCCTTTGTTTGTCTTGACTGATTATTCTAACATCAACAGCCTCTAAATAAAGTGTTGAAGATCATGACATAACTCCATCTTTCTCATCCCTCCCATACGGTTTCAGTTGCCCAAAGTTCACCATTAACAACTCTTCCTGCTGAAATCTGGCTCTCTGAGGAAGAGCATCCAGAAACAGAAGACACAGATCAGGGAGTTTCCTCCTACTAGAACTGCTGCTTTAGTTTAACTTGAAAAAACCCACACCCAGTTCCTAATGTAAAACATCTGAACCACCAGGTCTTCCACAAGCAAGACGGTGCTTACGCTCTCAGCGCGCTCCATCCTACATGCAACCAACAGATTGCTTGCCGAGAAACAGAGCCTGGCTGCCAGGAGAGCAACATTCCACCAGACCCTGATTTAGCAAGACATTTCCATATCATACCCCCAACCAGCTGGAAATCTTCCACTGCTTTTGTGCAAAGATCTAACTCATCTCGCTGAATTTACTGATTTAAAAGTCCAATTCATTGCACAAAAAGTGTGACAGAAGGAAACCAAGTATACCAGCCTTCTCCTGCCAGATTGCCCCAGACTAAAGCTCTTGCATGTTCATTCTGTAAAAAATGGTCCAAATATGCTCTGCAGGAGATGCTGGTCCATTGGTCATCCTCCTATTCTTGCTGCAGAACCTTGGCTGACGGCACCGGAGGAAAAACAAGTTTATCAATTACAAGAGCAACTAAGCTCACTCCTCCGTGAAAAATATTAACAAGCCTAATGTCTCTTAAGCTTATGAAATAAGCACTGAAAATCACAAAGGACTCACAGTTTTAAAATGTGACATACTTTCTCTAAGCAGTGAGCTACCTAGAGATGCAATGTTTACATTGCAAACCCTCCCAGAGCAGGGGTCATGAGGCTCAGCTGTCCTTCAGTGTTCAGGGATGAGCCATTAAGTGCAACGGAGCCTGCCAGGGGACAGTAACTTGGAGAAGCAGCCCAGGGAAAAAAACGAAGTGAATCCATCTGCTAATTATAAAAATAGCACACACATACATGTAGCTATACATATACATTTTTTTTAAATATGGCTTTTACACACGTAATCAGCCCATAATGACTTTTCCTGGCTAATCATCAAGGCAAAAGTCTTCTCTTTTTCCTGCACCTTTCTAGGCTCCTTTTTAAAAAAAAACTTCTTCTATATATAAATGATCAATTCACTTTCTGTAATTTGTAGTCCCCTCCCCATTTCCCCCACACTATCTATTTACACCATTGTCTGCCACAGCTCCTGGGCATCCTCAAACCCCCAGCTTCTCTCTTAGGTTAGGACAGGCATGTCCAGTAGGCACCAAAACCTCATCCCTACTGCTTTAATTTTTTTATTGCCTCTAAGAGAAATCTCAGGATTGCAAACTAGAAGGAGGCAGAGATGTGTCCACATATCTCAGTAGGAAGAGAATATCATATGAAAAAAGATTATACTACGAGTCAAAAGGAACAATCCTTCTGATAACAAATCATCCTCTAAATGCACTTAGGTACCGATTGGAAGTGTACATGGGAAAATGATCCAACAGCACCACTTACAGTAAGAGCTGTTAAGTGCAACACTGTTGGTCCATGTCAGCAAAGAAAAGCAAGCCAGCTCATCAGAAAGGTTGACCTCCCCCATTCTCTGCAGAAAGACTGTGCACGGGACAGGAAGCCAGTGCAATTAGTTTGTCATCATTTGAAGGGAACACACAGATTCCAGCAAATCTTGGGGAGGAAATGTTCTTATCAGGCTCTGCTGACCGATGAGGAATGACTCCCACCTGAGACAAAGTGATTTTCACCAGAGGCTCCTAGTTCCTGGCAAGATAGACCAGGGAATCCTCTATTACATCTGGTATATATAAATAAAGCATTTCTTCCTTTGTAATCAAGGCTCTCCCCAGAACTCACACCAATCCAGACTTTATGAACTGCCTCTTCCAACTTGCTTTCAGGGTCTCCAGGTCAAAAAGAAATATAGCACAAAGATGCTTTCTCCTGAGGGATCATACATAAATTCACTCAGTCTGTTTCTTTTCCACATAGAGCAACAAAGCCATAAAGACTTCCATCCACTCTTTGGCTCCTTCTTGGTTAAGGTAAAATAAATCTTAGACCTCCGTCTGCATATGGCAGGTTACAGGCGAGTGAGGCTTGGCTAGGGAGATTTGACTTGGAAAAGTCCTCTCTAGGCCTCTGTATGCAAGCAAGCTGGCGGAGAGGTGCAAGCAATTATGGCTGCATTTCAATTCCCCAAACCCTATAATCAAGAAGAAGGAGGAGATATGGGGATATAGGTATATGTATAGCTGATTCACTTTGTTATAAAGCAGAAATTAACACACCATTGTAAAGCAATTTATACTCCAATAAAGATGTTAAAAAAAATTTAAATAAAATAAAAAATCAATTTGATAAATAATAAATTATATTGTTATTCTTAAAAAAAAAAATGGAAAATTTTGTCTGTCCCTTCATATATGTGTGTTGATGAAAGAGAGAGTTTCAACTATCCTTTTTATTGACTACATTGTTTAAATTCACCAGACAGTGACTCCATCTTCACTTTGCCTGGATAGACCCAATTCAGGACACATTTTCAACAGCTTTAACCTCCTCAAATCAAAGAGAAGAATCAGCAGTATTATTAAGTTCAAAGTTCAAATAAGGTCTTTTCTTATCTCATTTTTATTTGTAATGCGCCCATTCCTCCAAATGCCATAATCAGGTAAGATCACAAACCCTGACTGGGCAACCATATTATTAGAAAATGCAATTCTTACAATTCAGTGTGTAACTACACTTTTAATAAGCCCTCCACTCTTCCCCATGTATTCTCCATTAGACACCCCTTCTCAAATTTAAAGTCATAGATACAAAAATGTTATGCCTTTAGAGAGTCTAGTGACTGCCCAATCCTGTAATTTGATGGGTGCGAACACTGAAGCCCAGAGGAGGTTGTCATTTGTTCCCAAAGCCTTAAATAAATAAAAGGGAAGATGACCAGCTGACAATTCCCATTCATGTCCAAGGGCAGAGGCCTGCCCTTGGACATGAGTCCAAGGAGAGACTTAAGAAATACTGATACCTGGGCTCCACCTCCCAGAGATTCTGGCATAAGTGTCTAGGGTTTGACCTGGCCCTAGGTATTTTTTTCAAAAGTCCTCAGCTTATAAAAAGCTGGCAGGTTGGGCTTCCCTGGTGGCACAGTGGTTAAGAATCCGCCTGCCAAGGCAGGGGACACGGGTTCGAGGCCTGGTCCGGGAAGATGCCACATGCCACAGAGCAAATAAGCCCGTGTGCCACAACTACTAAGCCTGCGCTCTAGAGCCCGCGAGCCACAACTACTGAAGCCCGCGTGCCTAGAGCCCATGCTCTGCAACAAGAGAAGCCACCGCAATGAGAAGACCGCGCACCGCAACAAAGAGTAGCCTCCGCTCGCCGCAACTAGAGAAAGCCCACACACAGCAATGAAGACCCAACGCAGCCAAAAATAAATAAAAATTTTAAAAAATAAAAATAATTAAAAAAAAAGGCTTGCAGGTTATAAGCGAGCAAAGCTTGTACAGCCCGGTTTAAGAAAGAGGAGTCTAGATCAGTGGTTCTAGAACTTTAACTGCCTCAGAACTACCTGGAGGGCTTGTTAAACTACAGATGGCCTGGCCCCACCTCCAGAGTCTCTGGTTCAGGGGATCCTGGTGGGGCCTGAGTATTTGTATTTCTAACAAGCTCCATGCTAATGCTGCTGTTCCAGGGACCACATTTTGGGAATCCCTGCTAGTTAGACAGACCATACGAGATCAAAGCTCAAACTCATTCCAAGAAATTTTCTAGACCCATAAACAAGCTGGAGTTGAAGCAAGCACCTTAAGGATGAAAAAAGTTTAATTATGAACACTTAAAGTATTTCGTCTGTTCCCTCATATACTCATATTTCTCTCAATGTATAATACTCCCAGCTTGCTTGTTTTCATCCTCATAAATAACTTTTCCATCAGAACAAGTTCTAAACATAAGCTGTAAAAATATCTTGGGATACAGCCCCTGGAAAAACCCTGAGGGAGTCTGGCTCTGGGTTCCAGTCCAGATGGGCGGGTTGCAGCCATCCCTGCTTGTGTGAAGGGCGCCCCCTGGAGTTCTGCCACAGATGGTGCCCAGCATCTGACAGTTGGCGGAAAACACAGCCTCTTTGCTTTCCCCTCAGGAAGCCACCCCAAACTGCTCTGAGGAATCCCTTGAAACCCATGTTACCTCTAGGACAGCAGGTTTTCCCAAAAGCACTTTGCCTTTGCATCAGATTTATTATACGGCAACAGAGAAAAGAGCAACACCGAAAAGACTTCTCTCTTTTTAAATTCATACTCCATTCATAGCACACTGTCATTATCAGTCTGTGCAAAGCCTCTCTCGTTTTATTTTTTCCCTCTTATTTCTGATCCTCAGCAACAAAGAAAAGAGCAACGCCTAAAAGACTTCTCTCTTTTTAAATTCATACTCCATTCATAGCACACTGTCATCATCAGTCTGTGCAAAGCCTCTCTCGTTTTATTTTTTCCCTCTTATTTCTGATCCTCACACTCATCCTCCCTAATTTTTAGGCAACCTCTCTAATATGTTAGAGATATGTCCTTCAATATGCATGTATCCCTGTAGAAATGAGTAGGGCTGCTCTGTATGCGTATGTGGCTTTAAATTACATAATGGCATCGTAATAGAAATCTCATTTCTTATCGTTACACTCAACGTCATGTTTTTAAGACCTACCCATGTTGCTTTGTGTCCACCTAAGATGCACCCAACCACATTTTGCTTATTGAGAAGTTGCCTTTACACATGTGTTTCTCACAGTGAAATCAGGATGCTGTTGAGTCCGAGTGTTTCAGACCAAGCGAGATCGTCTGCTGGGGTTAATCTGACACCAGATGCATTTATCCCTGTTTTAGGACTGTAACTAATTCCTTTCCGCTCCATGTGGTCCTGCTCTCTAGCTGGCATCACAGGTGTCTTCTTTGAAAAGAAAAAGATTGTGTCCCTTGGTTTCCTGTCAGTCCCTCACTTTTTTTTGGACGGGGGCTCTTTTTCAAAGAGTTTGCACCAAAAAGCACAGAGAGGGACTCCTCCAAGGGAAACGTCTCTATCATCTACAACTTATCCTTGCTTAAACAAGATCATTCCAGCCTATGGAAATCGTTTTCTTTAGATAAGAAAAGTTGCCTCAATTTTGGATTGCAGGTTTCAGATCAGAATGAAAAAAGAGTCAAATTGCCAATCAGAGAGTCTTCTGTTCTTACTCTGCTTACTTACTCCTCTTGCAGATGTAAGTAGTAAATCCAAAACCAAATTCTCTCTCTCGAGATGTGAACTCCCACCAACACCCATGAGGAGGCAACTGGGCTCACACAATAGCACTTAATTAAAATCTATAATTTCCACATGTATGTGAGATAAAAAGAACGCATCTTTGGGCCTATTTCCAGCCCAGGCCTTCAGAATACATGAACTCGTACTTCTTTATCAACTGGACCCCATGAAGTGATAAATATAAGGTACCAAGATTTAAAATGCAAGTAATACTTTCCTCAAGACTCTGAGATGAGCCCTTCACAAGTCTGTAGTAAAAAAATATTAAAAATAACTACCATATATTACGTGTTTATAATGTGCCAGGCACTGTACTAAACATTATTCGTGTGTTTTCCCATTTAATCCTCATAAGCCTATAACATAGATTCTTTTTAATCCCCATTTTCAAGATGAAAGACCTAAGATTCAGAGATGAAAGAAAAAGAAAACTTTAATCCCATTATGCAAGATTAACTCATTCCCCTGAACCAAAAACTACATCTCCCTTCTCCTAAAGAAATATTGTTTAACTTGTTTCTCTCTCAAGCGCCCATCCTCTCTCTCCTCCCTGACTTCAGCCAGCATCTGGAATTCTCTGGGGCGCCCATCTCCTCCGTGTTCTCTCCTCCCTTGCAGTCTGGGTGCCTCTCACAGCAGTGACACAGAAAGCCATTTCCTTGGTCCACAACTAACTCAGACTCTGAATCTCTTTGAACCCTCGGCCGCCCCGTGTTTTCAATCCTCTCCTGCCTTGATTTCTCTGGCGCTAGATGGTCTCAGTTTCTTGGGTCTCTTTTCACATCTTCTGACCATTTTGCCAATTCTTCTTCCTTTGCCACCCTCATGCAACAAGGCACAGCACAGCTCCTGCCTCTGCCTGTTTCCTTAGTCCCTGCTGGTGTCCCAGGAGCTCCCCTTGCCCCCGGACTGGAGCCTGTGTCTGGGGTAGTTCCCCTCCCCACCCAAGAACCCTCAGACCCTGCCCGCCCGTGGTTACCCCAAGAGCCTGCCAATTCCTCAAACTCTGCCCCTTCCACAATTTCCCAGTGTTGGCCATTTATTACCTGTGTGAACCTAGGCCTCAGTTTCCTCCCATATAAAACAAAGAGCATGAACTCAATGATCTCTAGTGTCCTTTCTAGGTGTGCCCTTCTCGTATAGTTCCTCTCCATAAACAGAGCAAACTCAAGCCTCTTCAGCCTGGCATTCAATGCCCTCCACTCTCTGCCCTCTCCTCACCTGTAATACCCTACAGGTCTCTCAGCCTTTCCCTGAAACAGACCCAGAGGTGCTTCTCTGCCGGTAAGCTCCCTTCTTTATCTCCAATATCTGCTTGCCAAAGTCCCGGGTCAGCTCCAAAAATCTTCAATCCTCGAGCAGTTTTCCTGGTTGAAAACCATTCTGCTCGCACCACACCTGAGAGTCCACCGCAGCACTTGTGACGGTGTACGTAGATTCAGAGCCCGGTGAACGCGTGCACGGCCCCGCCATCTACCTGCAAAGCTCCGAAGGCAGATTAGTCTCCAGACCTGGAGCCAGACAGCTTAGGTTTGTTTTGTATTTGCTCTTTATTTTCTGAATATTATGATGTTTTGACATCTTCAAACACCTTTCTAGTTGAGGAGAGACTGCTCCTCCCAGGGTCAGCCAGTTCTTAGAGATGACAGAGGGCCCAGCCAGAGCATACTTTTGATAGGTACACTAACCAATCCAGAGCCATCCTTTTTCTGTCTGGCCCTTACAACCCAGGAAACAATATTCCTCTGGCTTAATCATCCCAGGGCCAAGTACCAGGCAACTGGAGACCCTCTAGAGCCCAAAGCCCACCAAAACTTCTCAAAGTAGCCAGTCATGGATGGGAGCCCCAATAAAAGCTGTGGCCTAAGCTCTCCCCTCGCAGCTGCCTTCTGCTTCTCTGTACTATGGAGGCCAGTGAAAGCCTCTCTCATAAGAGGATTTTTGACAGAGATTTGAAGAAAGTAAAGGAATGCCACTTGGATATCCAGGCAGAGGGATCAGCAAGTGCAAGGGTTCTGAGGAAGAAGAGAGCTTGGCATGAATGAGGGACAGCAAGGATAGCCTGGAGTCTTAAGAGATGAGGTTTCTGGTGCCCTTTGACTGCTGCAGAGAGCCGTGCCCTCCACCACACAGCCCCGGCAATGCTAAAACATACCTATGCTAGGGATTTGTCCCCAGATTTCCTTTCATCACGACTTATCTTCCAGTATCCTACCTCAGAAAGCAAACATTTCCTGCTTTCTCTTAATAATTACTAATCCAGCTCCTTCCCAAAATGTAAGGCTAGTGAGGACACAGACTTGGTCTGTTTATTCACTGATGTATACACAGCTCCTATTTCAGGGCTGGAAACCAAACAGGCCCTCAGTAAATATTTATTGTACAGAGGAACTGGAAAACCTAGCCCTGTGACATGGTAATGAGGCAGCTGACCCTCTTGAAGGCAGGAGATTTAAGTTCTAGACGTGTTGACACAAAGAAATAAGAAGACAACCTCTAAAAATCACACATGTCTCTGAGCCTCACTTTCCCCCGTAGAACTAGAACTGGGCCTGGCAAAATCCTGCTGCAGGTATGACCACGTCCATCCATGTGCCCTCCCATGCCCAGCAGACTCTCCAGTGGACCATGGCTCTCTCTCTGCCTAGACAAGACCTCGGAGTCTTTTCTAACCCAAGGCTCTTAGCAGCCACTACCAATTGGTCAGAGATGATCCTTACAATGAACCCAGTTTGCCATCCTTCATAAGATTCTTTTCAGCTTTAATATCCTATGATTCACATCTAAGCAAGTCCCTTTCTTTGGCCACACGGAGGCACACGTTACTGCAAACACAACCAGTCCTGGACTGCAGGAAATCACACTGCTCAGGGTCAGGTGAGCCCTGCTGGCTCCCTACCAAGGCTCTTCTCAAGCAGAAGCAACCAACTGGTAGTGCTTGCTTTAATTCTAGCAAATGCTTTTCACCAAAAAACTCATTCAATGCTAGCTTTTTCAGACTCTTTCAAGGCTGCCAGGATTGATCCTTTGAGTAAACTGAGCGCTGTGGTTCCCCTCAAATCCTATCCGATAGGGATTCATAAATACTCCACACATAAATACACAAGCCCTAAGGCTGAAAATCGGAATGGCCAGTCTTTGAGCCTTTAAATAACTCTGTATCTCTGGCCAATAAGAGGGAGTTGCTGGGCTTCCCTGGTGGCGCAGTGGCTGAGAGTCCGCCTGCCGATGCGGGGGACGCGGGTTCATGCCCCGGTCCAGGAAGATCCACATGCCGCGGAGCGGCTGGGCCCATGAGCCATGGCCGCTGAGCCTGTGCGTCCGGAGCCTGTGCTCCGCAACGGGAGAGGCCACAACAGTGAGAGGCCCGCGTACCGCAAAAAAAAAAAAAAAAAAAAAAAAGAGGGAGTTGCTGAGGTCCTTGATTTGGTTGTGATGTTCTTGGTCCCAAACCCTTTGGCCTGACCTCTCTTCCTGTGCCCTAAGTTTCCTCGCCCCTCATCTGACTTGGATGTTCCTCTTTCTTACAGCATGCACTTGCCTCTCAGGATATGTCATCTTTCAGCCACTCCGGGTGACAAGTCCAGCCCAATTCATCCCGACCTCATGCAGACCCATGACGATGGCATTTCTGCTGAGGGAGAGAAATACACAAATATCCAGATACAGAGCAGGACCACGAAGGTCCCCAAAGTCACATGGAGAAACGTGGAAGGCAGAGCACACCTCTTTGTCTCAACTTCCTCCCAAAACCACTGAGGAAAGTGTTTTAATGACACAGACCCATAAGGACAAAGAAAATTGGAGAAGAATCAGCAGCAGAGACATTAACAAAATTTTAAAAGCTAAAAATGGATGAACGATAGCTGTCTTCGTCAGCCAGAGAACATCAGCTAAAATAAAGCTTTATTACATGGGCCCTGTAACAGGGGACTTATAAACATTATGGAAAATGTCTTCAACTCTGTGTTCTAAAAAGTCACCAAGACCTTGATCAGATACTTGTTATCAAAACAACTTCCTTTTCATTCGTTCTACCAAAATGTCTCCATGTCATCATCAATGACTCTATACTCTTCTTCTTACTCCATTTCTCACAATGATGGTGCCTTGGGTGCCTGAGGGGCTCTAAACCCCTATAAACTCCAGGGACCCACTGCCAAAGTCATCCCAAATAAACACACAATGGAAATGAAAATGGTGTGCTTGCTATGCACGCACTGCTCCAAGACAACTCCCAACCCTCCAACCCTTCACCCCAGATCACCATCCTAAACATTTCTTCCTTCTGCACAAGTTTTGACCTGACTGCTGGGGCCTCAGCCACTGATTCTTACCCCTTATTATTCTGCCTCAAGATTGCATTCTTTCCTCCTTTGAAAATAATTCTCATGTCCACTCTGAGGAATCATGCCTTCATTCTTTTTTTTTTTTTTTTTTTTTTTTCCTGGACCTTTTTAAAAGCTTTTTCTCAAGCTCCCAGCCCTTTGTGCTACTTGCTACTACCTGGTAATACACTTCCAGAGCTAGCTCTCGATAAAATGGAGGGCGTAACCATAATAGTTATTCTTTTGAAGACTTTTCTGGAGTAATACCTGAGATAACCTCAGCAGAGATACAACTTCTGAGGCTATAGTTTAGCAGAGACAGGGTTTAGGGAAGCTTGAGCCCTGGAAAAGCTAATATACCCACGAGAGGGTCTTTCTCAAGAGAGTGGTGGCTGAGGGCTTGATGCCATCAAAAAGCCTAAATGCAGGTGCTGCAGGGTAAAGAGGAAGCCGTGAACATTATTCTCAGATACATATATGTCACAGCTTATATTTTGGGAGGAAAGTCCTGACTCCAAATTGTACTGATTGCCCTGAGTTTATGCTGTGTGATGTAATAAAAAGAGCAAGAGCTGTGAATTTTTGATAGGGGTTCGAAGCCCAAGTTTACAAATTACAACTTGTGTGATCGTCCTTAGTCTTTCTGGACCTCAGTCTCCTCAGCTGCAAAAGAGAGGTGATGGTAATACCAGCCTCGCATGCTCGTGTCAAGAACTGAAAGTTCTCATCAGGAGAAAAAAAAATTGGTAACTATGTGTGGTGATGGATGTTAACTGGACTTACTGTGGTGATCATTTTGCAATATATACAAATATCAAATCATTATGTTGTACACCTGAAACTAATATAATGTTATGTCTCAATAAAAAATCTAAAATAAATTAAAAATAGAAAATATATATTGGTCTTAGGGGAAAAAATGTTCCACATTTAATACCAAGGTAAAATAAAAGCTTTCTCTTACTTTTATGTGGCTTCCATGTAAATTGTCACACTGATAATGGGTTCAAACTGAAACTTTAAAGAAAAGAATTTTAAATAATATACGTAAAAGTGTTTCATATGATGCTCATTACACAGTTGCCCTTCAGTAAGTGATGAGTATTGTTTTTATTCTCAGTTGGACAAAGGCCCATTTCATTTCCACGTGGATGTGAGTCTCAAGAGCACCTCTGCTAAGGGCAAGGTTTTCCTCATAATTAGTTTAAAATCTTCCCATACACTTGAGTAAATTTTGATTCAATCGAGGTCCTCTGTTATAACAGAGAAAAGACAAAAAAGTTTTAAGAACAGGAGTTACTAATCAATGCCTTATCAGATCAGAGAATCTGACTTCTATGTCTTCATGGGACCAACCAGGATGAGTTTCATGCAAAATGTGCTCCAACAGAAAAGATAAAACGATGATTTTTCAATCCTGGCTGCACATAAAAAATCCAAACAATTAATTTAGAATTGCTTGAAATGGAGCCCGGCATCAGAGGATTTTTAAGAGCCCTCCAGTGACTCTAGTGTATAGCCAGGATGAAAAACCACCAGGATTTTTTTTTTAATGACCTATTGGATGGAGGGCAAGAGTTTACTCATGTAAATATTTGAAATGTTTTCCAAACCACCTGAGTCTCAGCATAGTTGCTGTTAATCATTTTCTGAAAAGTGGCCAACAACCTGGAAGCAACCAAGATGTACTTCAGTAGGATGGAGGAATAAACTGTGGTACATCCAGACAATAGAATATTATTCAGCACTGAAAAGAAATGAGCTATCAAGCCATGAATGCATATTACTAAGTGAAAGAAGCCAACCTGAAAAGGCTATTTACTGTATGATTCTAACTATATGACATTCTGGGGAAGGCAAAACCATGGAGACAGTAAAAAGATTAGTGGTTGCCAGGGTTTAGGGGGAGGGAGAGATGAACAGGCAGAACACAGAGATTTTCGGGCAGTGAAACTACTCTGCATTATACTATTGATATAATGGTGGATACATGTCATTATACAGTTGTCCAAAACCATAAAATATACAACACTAAGAGTGACCCCTAATGTAAACTATGGACTTTGGGAGACAAAAATGTGTCAATGTAGGTCTGTCAGTTGTAACATAGGTACCTCTCTGGTGGGGATGTTGATAATGGAGGAGGCTATGCATGGGGAGGGGAGGGGGTATGTGAGAAGTATATGTACTTTCCACTCAATTTTGCTGAGACCCTAAAACTGCTCTTAAAAAATAAAGTCTATTAAAAAAAAAAAGAAAGAAGAAACCAACAGTCCAATGCGAGAGCCTTTAGGTCAAAGTCATGAAGATTGAGATCCCAGAAGTACCAGGATGCCGCAGGCATAGTGGCTCATTACCTGAGCCCAAAAGAAGAAGTGGGTTTGCAGGTGAAGAAGCAGGTAGACTAAAGCTCCAAAAAGGAGATGGAGGAGAAGCAACAGGAAATCTGGAAGTGGAGCAGCAGCCAATGTGACAGCAAGACTTGAAGATGCAGAGCAAGGTCATCACCGAATGACCCTAGTGGGTGCATGTGCAGCCACAGCTTCCCTTGACCTTCAGCCTGAGCCCTCCTGCTGGAAGGCTTGCTCTGGATACCAGCACGTCAAGCAGATGCTGACACCATGAGGGTTATCTTTTTTTTAACATCTTTATTGGAGTATAATTGCTTTACGATGTTGTGTTATTTTCTGCTTTATAACAGAGTGAATCAGCTATACATACACATATATCCCCATATCTCCTTCTTGCGTCTCCCTCCCACCCTCCCTATCCCACCCCTCTAGGTGGTCACAAAGCACCAAGCTGATCTCCCTGTGCTATGCGGCTACTTCCCACTAGCTATCTACTTTACATTTGGTAGTGTATATAAGTCCATGCCACTCTCTCACTTCGTCCCAGCTTACCCTTCCCCCTCCCCGTGTCCTCAAGTCCATTCTCTATGTCTGTGTCTTTATTCCTGTCCTGCCATTAGGTTCTTCGGAACCAATTTTTTTAGATTCCATGTATGTGTGTTAGCATACGGTATTTGTTTTTCTCTTTCTGACTTACTTCATTCTGTAATGACAGACTCTAGGTCCATCCACCTCATTACAAATAACTCAGTTTTGTTTCTTTTTATGGCTGAGTAATATTCCATTGTATATATGTGCCACATCTTCTTTATCCATTCATCTGTCGATGGACACTTAGGTTGTTTCCATGTCCTGGCTATTGTAAATAGAGCTGCAATGAACATTGTGGTACATGACTCTCTTTGAATTATGGTTTTCTCAGGGTATATGCCCGGTAGTGGGATTGCTGGGTCATATGGTAGTTCTATTTTTAGTTTTTTAAGGAACCTCCATACTGTTCTCCACAGTGGCTGTATCAATTTACATTCCCACCAACAGTGCAAGAGGGTTCCCTTCATGAGGGTTTTTTGGGGTTTTGGGGGGGTTTTTCTTGTGGTACGCGGGCCTCTCACTGTTGTGGCCTCTCCCGTTGCGGAGCACAGGCTCCGGATGCGCAGGCCCAGCGGCCATGGCTCACGGTCCCAGCCGCTCCGTGGCATGTGGGATCTTCCCGGACTGGGGCACGAACCCGTGTCCCCTGCATCAGCAGGCGGACTCTCAACCACTGCGCCACCAGGGAAGCCCCATAAGGATTATTTTTAATTGCTATGTGTTGGTTGCCTTTCTAACAGGCATAGAGGACAAAGGTACTTCCTCACTCCCTTTGAAGTGAGGCATGGGCATGTGATTTGATCCGGGCAATAAGATGTAAATGAAAGTGAGTGAGCTCTTCCAAAGGAAGCTTTCAAAGCCATCACACACTTACCATGCTTCAGTCAGTGACTAAGGGTACCTTGTGTTAGAGCTAAAATTAAACTTTTTTATATTAAATCACAGAGATTTGGAGGTTGGTTATTACTGTGGTATAACCTGTATCTGTTGATTAATATGCCACAGTTTGGGTTTATGAACGCAGCTCTTCCAGCTCAGGGTTTCTCAACCTCAGCACAATTGATGCTTGGGGTTGGATGGTGTATTGTGGGGGTTATTCTGTGCACTGTAGGGTGTTGAGCAGCACCCGTGGCGCCCCGTCCCCAGCCGTGACAATCCAAAATGCCCCCAGACAGTGTGACTCCACTTTCGGGAGGTACCTAGTCAGATACATAGAGACAGACAGTAGAATGGTGGTTGTCAGGGGATGGAGGGAGGAAGGAATGGGGAGTCATCGTTTAATGGGTACAGAGTTCCAGTTTTACAAGATGAAAAGAGTTCTGGAGCTGGATGGTGTGGCTTTAAGCACAACGGTGTGAATGTACTTAAAGCCACTAAACTGTACACTTAAAAATGGTACACTTTATGTGTGTTTTGCCACGATCTTTTAAAAATGGAGGGAAAAAAATGTCTCCAGATATTGCCACACGTCCCCTTGAGGGCAAAATCACCCCTGGTTGAGAACCACTGTTCTAGCTGCAGGGGCACCTCATTGAAATGTATGTGTGAAAACACAGGGCTAGGGCTCGGCTTGGTTTTACACCATAAAGGGTTAGAATTTCAGCCCTCCTCAACTGGTTTTTATCTGCTCTGATTTTCAGCCAGGATCTCCACAACAATTAAATAGTTTGATCCAGAAAAGGCTCCTCCCTATAGACCCGAAACTGATGTGAAAGAAATAAGCCCTGTGAAAACTCTTACACTGTTTTAAGCTTTCCCCTCCGTTTGATAAATCCTAGGGATTTTATTTGGACTAATTCTTCCTAAAACCTACTGGTTCCTCACGCAGACTCTAAGGTTAAAGGGCAAAGGGACGTCGAAGCAAAAGAATGGGGAGACTGGAGGGCCTCCCCAGCAGGTGTGTGACTGTCATTCGGAAGTGCTCATGGGTTTCCCTTCTCGAGTTCACCTTGAGCAGCAGTCCTCATGTCTGAGAATAAACTAAGGCCAACACAGGGGTCCAAATGGTGATTGGCTCTGCTCTCCGTGAACTGAATTCCATCTGACACTGAAGCAGCAGAGGGCTTCTTACGTCCACCCGCACTGCCACCACCCTGCCTGATTACCACGGAGAATCCTCTTTGTATCTCAGCACTGGGGCTTCATTCTTACCCCTCCATCCTTTTCCATAATGACTCCCCTCACATTGCTACAGTCTGGAGCCATGACACAGAGGGCAACCTCAGTGCCGGGCGAAGACTTCATGTCAAAGTCAGGCGTGGGCACCCTTGATGGCAGGGCTTCTCTCTCCGGCCCTCAAGGACATTGTCCAGGTTGACACTGAAACTGCTCCCCCAAAGCTCTCTAATAGGCATGAACAGATTACCCTCCTCTTCTTGGTTCCCATGGCCAGAATCCTTAACTAATCCTCTACCCACAAAGTAGGGCTAGCTTCACAAGCTGTTGTTTCAGCTGCTTACTTTGACATCTGCTCCTCATTTGCTTACTGAACACCTCCTACACGCACGGAGCCGCAGCGTCACGCTGCATCCCACTCAGCTTTTTGCCCCCTCCATCCTCGAACACATCTGCATCTGCACACACCTGCCCCACTCGCTCCCACCCCAGGGCTGCACACCATTGATCCATCCCCTCAGGGGCTTGCACCATCAACTCCTTGCTCTCAGTCCGGAATCTAACCTTCCCATCCCCAGGGCGCCTTCATTTATTCAACACAGGTACATGTTTAAGCCTCTCTCATCTTGGAAAAAAAAAAAATCCTCCCTTTATCGCCATCTCTCTCTCTCCAGCTTTTTTTTTAATCGTTTTATTTCATTCATTTTATTAAAAATATTGAAGCAATCATAGCAAAGTGTAAACTATCAATAAAGTAGTAATAGAATTTTTTCATTTCTCAAAATAAAAGAAAAAACTTTCATTAAGAATGCTTCAACATGCCATTCCTAGCTATATTACATCATTTTTATAGGGAAAACCCATAAAATTCACTTCTTCATTACTTCCATGGAATACAAAAGTCCCGAAGGACTTTGTCTAAGTTCATGCTAAACATCAGAGAAACAGTTCCCTCTCCAGCTTCTGAAAGCAGAGTCTGTAATATTCTTTGCTACTCATTTACCCCTGTACTGAGTTGATCAGTGCTCCCCACAAAATTCATGTCCTTCCCAGGAACCTCAGAATGTGATCTCAGTTAGAAATAGGGTTGTTACAGATTTAATTAGTTAAGTAAGGCTCCAGTGTGACCAGTGTCTTTATGAGAAGAGTCGTCACAGACGGCACACAGGGAGAAAGCGGCACGACAGTGGAGGCACAGATTGGGGTGATGTGCCCCCAAGCCAAGGAAAGCCAAGGGTTGCAGGCAGCACTGAACGCTAAGAGAACGGCATGGAACAGATCCCTTCTCAGAGCCTTCAGGGAGAGCACGGCCCTTCTGACACCTTGACTTCAGACTTCTAGCATCCAGAACTAGAGAAGATAAATGTCTGCTGTTTTAAGCCACTCAGTTTGAGGCACCTTGTTAATGGCAGTCCTAGAAAACGAAGACACCCCTTAAGTCACTGTGGCTTTCCTTCTGGCTTCAGGATTCTTCTGCACGTGACCTGCTAGGGCCAAATCCAGTCTTCATTGTATGTGACCTTCCTGGACTCAGGCTACTCATTTATCCCCTGCCGTTGCTCTTCCGCATCTGTAACATCGCTGGCCCTTGGTTCTCCGCTGCATCCTTCTCAGCCCCTCGCTGCCCCCTACTCGCTGACGAGGGGCATCCCTGTGTTCACCCCCTCTCACTTCCACTCACCCCCTGTTGTGATCTCATCCAAACGCCAGCTCTCCTCCCGCCTACAAGCTGAGGACGCTGCACCCCTGCCCGCCAAACCACTCTCCTGAGTTCTAGGTTTTAATTTCCTACTGCCTCCTGGACATTTCCACCTGGCACTTGTACATGCACCTCAAATACTACACAGCTAAGATGGAAGTCATCGTCTAGAACTCCCTTCTCAGACAAGCCTGTTTCTCCTCCTCCAATGTGTCCACGCAGGGGCACAGGTCGGACATCAGACGTCTTCCTGGACCCCTACCGCACCCTTCACTGTGGTCACCAAGGCCAAAGGATGTTGCCCGTGAGGGTTTGGGGACTCCATGCCCTCTGTCCATCCCTGCCGCTGCTTCGGCTCTAGCTCAGACTGTCACCATCTCTGTGACTAGTACCAAATCCCCCTTTAAGGCTGCTCACCGGAACTGCTTTCTTATGCCACCTTGAGGCAAGTCACTTCCCTGGTCAAAGGCTTCAGAGGCTCCTGGTTACCTGCAGGACACTGCCTTCAGCACACCTCGGCTTGGAAACATAAGGCTTCTTAGCACTTGGCTCTCAGAAGTTTAGCGTGAAAGGACTCTAGATTCAATTCCAAAATGCACCACGTGCTTGCTGTGTGGCCTTGGGCAAGGTATTTAACCTCTTTGTGCCTCAGATTAGATTCCTCATCTGTAAAATGGGTATAATAATAGTACCTATCTCATTGGGTGGTCGTAAAGATTAAATGACTTATGCTTAAAGTGCCAGAACTGTTTCCAGCACGTGGGAAGTGAGCACTGAACATTAACTGCCGTTGCTATGGAAACTGCGTTCTTCCTCCTTTCCTCCCAGCTCCGCATGTACCTTGTTCTCCAGCCAATCAGAATCACTCTCTCATCACACTCTGTGTTCCCCTGGTTCCCAGCCTCCACACACACTGCCTGGAATACCTTTTCCCTCTCCCCTCTCAGCCCAAGAACTCAGTGAACATGCTTCAAGACTCATCTCCTCTGTGGAGCTGCCCTAGCCGCCCCTCTGCTGGGCTCAGACGTACTCCTCACCGGGCCCTCATCAGTTCCTCGTGTGTTCCTCTGTCAGAGCACAGATCATACTCAATCATAACAAAATGTCTCCTGCCTCTCGGTTAAGTCCTCAGGCAAGGCCTGTGCCTTACTGATCTTGGCAATGCCAGCACCAGGCATAAAGCAGCTCGATAAAAGCTGTAGAATTAAGTAATGAGTAGTACAAGGCGGAGTAGAGGCGGGGTACACATATGTCCTAGGCCGCCTGGGACGGTCCAATTTAGGCGATGGTCCTGACATAATTATTAAAGCACCCCCTTTAACGCTTAACAGTGTCTCCACATGCATAATAAATTATAAAGTCACTCTAGGTATTAGAGCTGAGATTCTCTATCTGACCCAATACTCCCTTTGTCTAACGACTATTCTGGAATGCCCCACGTACTATCCTTAAATAAAATTGATAGATAATAGAATCTGAATAGAATTTCCAAATAATTGATGCAATGCCCTAGATAGCAGGTAAAGAAGACTTAAAATGAAAGTAGCTTAAAATAAAATTACATGTATTTTGATGTAATGTAATGATATATGTAATGATATAATTTATATGTATTTATAAAGTACATACAAATATGTATTTATAAAATACATAAATAAATATGTATTTTATACATATAAATATGTATTTTATTTATACATATTTGGGTAAATGACTTGCTTCTGGCCAAGACAGTAACAGAGACCAAAATTACCCTCCCTCCCACCTCAAAAAACTAAAAAACTGGACAAAAGGCATGAAACAATGGTCTCCAAGACACTGGAATTAAGCAACAAAGGACACTAATCCCCCAGATTCAGTAAACAAATGAGGTGAGCTCTTCGATTGTCCCCGTTTACTGCCTTGTGGGGCTCCCTGGCCACAGCACAGGGAGGGGGATGCAGACAGAGCCCAGGGGTCTCCCTGAGGGCAGAGGGCAGAACTGGGGATCTGGGAAGGCCAAGGTGGCTAGAATTCACAGAGCAGGGTACTGTGGAGAAGAGCACTGCACAGAACTGCAGGGAACACTCATCCCCCTGTGAATCTAGCAGAGTACTGACTAGAGCATCCATGGGAGAAAACTACCTGAAACTGGAGAGAGAACGACCCATGAGGGAAAAGCACTGGGTGCCCACATGGGGCCATGAAGAGTGCCTGGTGCCATCAGTTAGAGTAGGAAACCTCAATTCATGAGGCAAGAGTAGAGGATGCAGATAGGTTTTGCCTCAGTAGGGGGCAAACAAGCCCTAGACTAAATGCTGTTCTTACCACCTAATAAAGCCAGATCTGAAAGGATCACACCCTTTCCAAGTAGCTGAATGCTGTGACAGAACAAAGCTTAAGAATATTTATAGGAATAACATTTATCACACACCCAACAAGGTAAAATTCACGATGTCTGTTATCCAATCAAAAATGCTCAGGGCTGTGAAGAGGCAAGAAACTATGACACACAAAGATCAATCAAAACCAATCCAGAAATGACACAAATGATACAATTAGTATACAAATATATTTGAACAGTTACTGTAACTGGATTCTATATGTTCCAGAAGCTAAAGATTTAGCAGTTTAACCAGAGAAATGGAAGATATAGGAAAAGACTCAAATTGACTTCTAAAGATGAAGACTATAATGTATGAGATTTTAAAAAATACACTGGATGGGATTAATAGCGGATTAGAAACTGCAGAACAAAAGACAGGTAAATTTTAAAACTCAGCAACAGAAATTACCCAAAATGAAACAGAGAGAAAACAAATACTAAAATAAATTAACAGAGCAGCAGTGAGCTGTGGACAACTTTAAGTAGCCTAATATATGTGTATCTGGAATCTCTGGGGGGAGAAGGGACAGAAAGAATAGTTACAGAAATAAAGGTTAATAATTGTCCAAATGCTCAGGTAAGACTGTGAACTAGTTACATCCTTACGTTTAAACACGTAGATTACCATGACAGCAACAGCTACAAATGCAGACCATTGCAGAAGGTGATTCAAACTCAAATACCATGAATGGTTTTTTGCCTTGGGTGGGACCCTAAGGTATATTTCAGGATGTTCATCAACCCTAAACCTCACCCGAAAAAATGTCAGTAATGCCTCCCAATCACTGCACCCAAAACACAAGAATCCCTCCCTAGAGTGAGGTGCCACTTCTCTGAGGACCATTGGGCTACAGTAGACAAGGACCAGCAAACTATGGGCTGCATTTGTATGGCCTGTGAGCTAAGAATGATTTCACATTTTTTAAAGATTGTGAAGAGAAGGAGAAGTACGAACAATAGTAGAAGGAGGAAGAGATGAAATAAAGGGAAAGAGACAGATTATAAGTGGCCCAAGAAGCCAAATATAAGATTTTGCTGACCCCTGGTCTAGACTCCAGAGGGAAAAGGACATCACATGGCCCATTCCTGCAAGGCGTTTATAACCTAATGGGGAACGCATCTGTTAGGATTCAATCCAAGCAGAACCATGATAAACAATATGCAATAAGGGATTTAGTACAAGGATTAGACTTTGTGCAACTGTGGGAGCTGGTGAAGAAGCCCACAGCAGGCTGATGCCTTCGTGCCTGGTGTGGGCCGGAGGTCACTGCAGGTAGACAATGCATCCATCTGGAAGAAAAGCTACACGCGATGTTGGGGAAAGCAAGGACAAATGGGAACCCACCAGAGCCAACTGCAACCGATGAAGACAAACTAGAATCTGCGTCTGTCTCTCTACATGTGCTAATTCTATTTTTTTTTTTTTTTTGCGGTACGCGGGCCTCTCACTGTTGTGGCCTCTCCCGTTGCGGAGCACAGGCTCCAGACGCGCAGGCTCAGCGGCCATGGCTCACGGGCCTAGCCGCTACCGCGGCATGTGGGATCCTCCCGGACCGGGGCACGAACCCGTGTCCCCTGCATCGGCAGGCGGACTCTCAACCACTGCACCACCAGGGAAGCCCGCTAATTCTAATTTTTAACGTGTTGTGGTGACGCCGTGTTATTATGCGGGGCTTCATTGACAGGCAAGAGCATTTCTCGTTGTAAACAAGGAGAGTTTGCCCAAAGGCTATGTACTTCACTATGCTGGTCCTTGGGAAGCAATGGTGTACATGCTTGTCCCTCACATCAGAAGGCTGAGCTAAGCTAGCAGGAGACCTACGCTGGGAACCTTCTAGCAGGAAAGAAACCGCATGCCTTGTACGTCACCCATATGAGGCAGGAACTACAGGACGCCCACCATGTAAAGACTGACCAGGACTCAAGAAAGAGGGTATCAGGGAAGGTTCCACCGATACTTAGGGACACATTACGGTTATTATCATCACTAAATAATACCTGACATTTATAGAGCATTTAGCCCGTGCCAGGCTAACCATTCACATGCATTATTTCATGTAATCTTTACAATGAAATCTATAATTATCACCATTGGATAGATGGGGAAATCGAGACTTTGAGAGGTTGTTTGTCCAAGATTGCAGCATTAGTAAGAGACAGAACTGGAATGCTAACCAACACACTTTTCATCCAGAGACCCAATTCCTCACTACCATCTATCCTTGGAAACTGGGCTAGTCCCTGAAAAAACTTGAGTCTAAGTTTTATTTTAACAAACAGAAGCTGTTTCCCTACAGTAGGTACTTTTTTAAAATTGGGGTATAGTTGCTTTACAATGTTGTGTAGGTTCTGCTGTACAGTGAAGTGGATCAGCTATATGTGTACATATATCACCTCCCTCTGAGACCTCCCTCCCACCCCACCCCCATCCCACCCATCTAGGTCATCACAGAGCACCGAACTGAGCTCCCTGTGCTATACAGCAGGTTCCCACTAGCTATCTATTTCATACATGTGGGTGTATATATGTCAATACCAATCTCCCAATTCATCCCACCTGCCACGGCCAGTGTCCACATGTCCATTCTCTCCCTACAGTAGGTGTTTAAATGGTTTTAGTAAACATGGGAAATCTACTCCAGGATTAAAGTTTCAAAGCTATTGAATATAAAATATATACATATATTTGTATATGTCATATACAGATATGATATGTGATATCATATTAATTAAGTGCTGAATGCTGTGAATCTGGAAATTCAGACAAACAAGAAATACCTAACAGCATCATATAAAACACCAGCTGCTTACCAAACAGGTATTGAATGGTTAAGAATGTGACCTATTCACAGGGATATCGGCTCGGCTCGGTGCTTTGTGGCCGCCTGGAGGGGTGGGATAGGGAGGGTGGGAGGGAGGGAGACGCAAGAGGGAAGAGATATGGGAACATATGTATATGTATAACTGATTCACTTTGTTATAGAGCAGAAGCTAACACACCATTGTAAAGCAATTATACTCCAATAAAGATGTTAAAAAAAAGTCAAATTCTTGAAGATAGTCCAGTTTCTTCAACAAAAACAAAAATACAATTTTAAAAAAAGGATTGATGAAACCTAAAAGGAAGAGACTATAAGAGACTATATCAGCCAAATACAATGTGTACCCCTTATTTTCATCTTAATTCAAACAAGCCAACTAATCAAAAACAGTTTTGAGAGAATTGAGGATATTTAAGTATAGCCTGGATAACTTGATCCTATTAATGAATTACTTAGGTGTGGTGATTACTTAGGTATGGTGATATTGTGGTTACATCAATGGAATTCTTACCTTTTAGAGAAATGTTCAAAAATATTTGTGGATGGAATGATAAGATATCTGGGATTTGATTCAAAATAATCCAGTGGGAGAGGACTGTCAGAGGGTAAAGATGAAACAAGATTGGCCTAACCAAGGGGTACACAGAGGTTAATTATATTAATCTCTTTACCTGTATATATGTTTGGAAGTTTCCATTATAGTAAACTTTTTAATAAAGGAAAAAATAATCATTTGTTGAAATATAGCACAATATCTCTTATACAACAGATACCTTGAATAACATAATAATATAGTCACCTTAATTTTAAGAACAAATGGTCGTAAGCATGGCTTTGAATACAAACATAGCTATAGGTATCAAAATGACAGTACCTGAAGAAAAGGAATTCTCTCATGCTTAATTTAATCTCATTGTTCTCTTTGCCTGGAATTGGGAATAGAAACTGCTTCGCTGGCTGAATAAATCATAACTATCCCCAAATAGTCTTCATTACTGATTTCAATAAGTATACCCCTGCATTCTAAGGACAAACAAGTAAAGGAAGTTTATAACCAAGTACTTCTTTTATAAGCATTCATTTTAACATATAAATCTTGATTATGTTAAGGTAGCTGAGCAGCAGGAAACCGGTGTTAAACTGATTTTCAGACTGGGTCTTCAAAACCTTTTTCTTTTCCGTCACCTAATTTTCCTGGGTTTTTATTGGGGGGGGCAAATTTTGGTATTAATAGATAAAACCTATTTAAGTTCTTTGCACCTAGTGATGTATATGACATCAATGAATGTTTAAACCAGAGAATAATTTCAGTGCTGATATGAAAATTAGGCCATTAAGACTAACCAATTTTTGTAGAAATTACAAGAAGGTGACATTAGCAATTAGAGTAGGATTACAGTTTAGACTGGAATAATATGTTAACGTGGGAAGACCTTTCTTAACATTCTTACTAAGTGCTGGGGGGAATGAGAGCTAGGAGTTCCCCACACAATAAAATGTAAAGGACGGGTGCAAATTCTTAGAAAACAAAATTTGCTCTACCTCCCTCCCCCAGCCTTAGTTAAATCTTATCATCGTTTTGATTCTATTTATCCTA
The DNA here is from genome assembly GCF_003676395.1 of Aethalodelphis obliquidens. Taxonomy (NCBI): domain Eukaryota; kingdom Metazoa; phylum Chordata; class Mammalia; order Artiodactyla; family Delphinidae; genus Aethalodelphis; species Aethalodelphis obliquidens. Next base: position 50,705,892 of record NW_020837951.1, read on the forward strand.
GCGTCTGCTGTGTCTCTAGGTTTTCTGCTGTCTGTTATGGCATCCAAGTCAAAATGAAAGACAGGGGGTGTCCGGTTTAGGCAGACAGGAGATGAGAGAGGTTCCTGAATCACTGGCTACACTCCACTGAATACACAAGAACCATACAGCCGATGTACGCAGGAACGGGGCGCAAGTCGTGTTACCGCGGTGCCAGATCGCACCTGCGCGGGGCGTGCAAGCCACCGACAAGCGCCCAGGCTTGCAGCCCTCGACCACCTCGGGGGACTCCAGTCCGCCCGACCCACAGACGCCCTCCCTCCTTCTCTGCGAGGGTCCCCACCTGCACTCCAATTCCTGCCGGCCGGGACCTTCTAACCAGATGGTGACTGAGGGCTGGTCGTTCCTCAGTCCGGCGTCCCCCACCCCTCCCTCGCCTCTCCCCAGGCCGGTGGCGCCCAACAACCTGGGCACATCAGGGCCCCTTTCGCGCTGCCAGGATCCAGTGCCCTCACGGGGCGCGAAGCAGAGCGCAGGGTCCAGATTTCGGAGAGGAACTGTGGCTGGGCGGGGCTTCGCGGGGCAGGAGGGAGCCTACCTCCACCGCCAAGGGCGGGCGGCAGGGAGGAGGCAGCGGCTCTGGGCCTGCAGGCGGTCGGGGTTCGTGGTACCAACGACGCCTATGCGCAGGGGTGCCTGGGCTGCTGGCGACCACGAGGGGAAAGAGCGAAACAGGGAGAAAAAACTCACTCTCAGGACTCTGCTGACTCCTCACGGGCGACCTTGGGTTAAGCGAAGTCCTCGAGTTTGGCGAGGGCCGGTACACTTGCCAGGGCCGGGCCGGTGCACTTGCCAGGGCCGGGCCGGCCGTGACCTTTCCGTCGCTCCGCTGAGGTGCTTCCTAGAGAAACGCAGAGCGGAGCCGGGGCGCTGGGCTGCGGATATGACCGTGCGCGGCCTTGGGGCGTCCGAGTCTTGCGGAGAGAAACGCGCTTCCTGGCGCGCGAGGCGGGATCCGGGAGCCCGGATGTAAGATCTGTGACCGCGGCCCTCTTCCTGCCTCAGCCTCGGCGACCCACTGGAAGCCCAGGCATAAGAAGGTTGCTGACGCCCAGGGGACTAGTGGTTGAGAAATCCGACAGAGCCCGGTGCCACCGCCCAAGGTCCTCGGGCGAGTTTCTTAATTTCTCTAAATCTCAAATTTCTTATCTGTGTAATGGAGATTCCATAGTGTCTTCTTCATTGGGTGCTGGGAGGGTTAAAGGGGAATCCATTGCCCCGCAGACAGGAAGCAGGAGAGAAGGATTAGCCGCTATTGTTACTATTATTAGTGTTATTATTAGCGGGCTGGACCTGAGGGAGAGTCACTTTTCCTTGTTTCTCCTTCTGCCCTCGCCCGGCCTGTCTGCGCCTCCCAGCTACTTCGCACTCCACTCGAGCCCTTTGGCTCCACTACACAGGCAGCTCTGGACGCTTCCAGTCAACCCGTCCTCAGGAAGACTATCCCGAGGGTAGGAGACGACCCCGACCCTCCAGTCCTTTGCGTAACTCGGAAGCGCCGCGCACGCGGGGGTTTAAAATGGACCAGCGTTCTTATCCAAGCCTGGGGCCGAGGCCAACCGCGGAGCGGACAGAAGCCCCGGACCCGGAAGGTGCCCTGACGCCCCTACTCCGACCCCCCGGGGCCTGGGAACCAGAGCTGCGACCTCGAGCTCGACGCGGTACAGGACGCGGCCCGACCTGCTCACCGTGCCGAGCACCACGCGCCCTCGGCCCATTCCCGCTGCCGGCCGCCCCTGCCCCGGGGGCTGCGCCGCCACAAGGCCGGCCGGAACGCGCTAGCCCGGCCCCGTAGTAGCAGCGGCACCAGGCGCTGGTCCGTTCGGCGAGCCCCAGTGAAGGCCGGAGCTCTCCGCGCAGTCGCGGCGCTTCGTGCAGGTGGACCCGAGCGCCACGTGCATTAGGAGAAGAACGTTTAATTTACTCTTCGACGGAATCGATATTTTTCTTGAAGATTGATCGTTCGATATGGTTTCATTCGGTAATAATTAGGACCTTAGGGGCCGGCTGGGGCCGGATTCGGCCCGCAGTCACCCACGTTCGTGGCTCCGCTGGTCTGGCCTGGGGTCAAGGGAAGGAAGTAAACGGCGTCTCCTGCAGGGCGCGCGGGAGAGCCTCAGAGTCGGCTCTGGGCTCATCCGCGGCTGTACCCGGCGCTCGGACGTTTGTTGATCGAATAAATGAACGAATGTAGGCCTGGAGAGTTTCCACACAAAGGGCAAGAGGAAATTGGAATGTGAACGGGTGTGTTGTTGGCGTGAAATAGGCTCCCTTTATATTCTCCCTTGTTTCCAAACTCTTAGGTGAGCCTCAACCCGCAGAATTTGCTAAAAGAATCTTAAAGCTGAGGTAATGAGGGCGAGACAGACTGAGTTCACGATTTGGCAAAGCCTAAGGAGGGAGAGGGGGATGAAGGGGATGAAGGGGGTTTGGAGGATCTCCTGCTAGCCCAGGATAGGGGCCGACGTAGTCAACCGGTGGTGCTTGCCCTGCGGGCGAAGGCTGCAGGTGCAGAGCGAGGGCAATTGAATCGGAAGCTCGAGAATGGCGGCTACCAAGGGTTGGGCTTGGGAACTTTCCAGAACACCCTCTGAACGAACTACTGCAAGCCAGGAGTCAGTGGGGGTCGTAGGCAGAAGTTCCGAGTGATGGGATGGAGATAAGAAGCTGGAGTAAAAATGGGCCAATTAAACGGCCGTGAAAATGTGTGTCTCTATATGTTCCCTCCCTCCTGGAATGAGAAATTCAAAACTGGGGCTGAAGAGTAGATGAGGGGGCACGAGCTTCTTACACTCACGGGGGGCGGGGGGACTTCCTCCAAACCCGAGCGGAATACAGTTCTTTTGAAACGTGAGCCCTGGTCAGGACCTTGAGAGCTGCAGGGTCTCTAGAAATTTGCGTTCTCTGGCGGCAGTATTTCTTGATGGACATCTTCGTCTTGTTTGCCTCCCACCCAGTCACCTGAAACCGAATACAGTGAGACCTTTCTGGTTGCAAATTCTTTTCAGAAATTTTTTCGAAAGAGAGAGAAAGTTCTTTCTGTTCTAAAGAAAGGGAATAGAAGTTCCTAGAAGGTACCTGACCTGGGAGTTTTTTAAATTGCAAATGTCCGGGATCCGAGTGCTTCATTTGATATTTCCCTTTTCTCTGGGCCCTGGTTTTGACATTTCTAATTTTTTAAATTGCCTTTTATTTTTCCCGAATAAACTTTGGTCACCACATCTAAGATTCATGTCAAATCGCCCTTCAGCTTATTCAGGAGAAAAATCAACGCTTTAGAAAGATGGAAGGTAAATGGAGAATATATTTAGATGACCTCTAATTATTTTTCACTTATAGATTTCATACATACTAAAATCCCATATTTTAAAAGCCAGAATTTTTTCAACTTCAAATATTCGGAAGTTTTAAAAAACATTTTGAAAATGGATTGTTTCTGACGTCTATAATGAATACGAATTGTAAAACAATTGTTTAACTGGGAGGAAAAAACTAAGTTTTAAAATAAGTTCCATTTAGAAGGCAAAGTAATATAAAATAAACAATGTTGTGTAATGATTTAGCCCTTTATTTAGTCCATATAGTTAGCTTTAATTTTAACACCTCTCCACGCAAGATGGCACATCAGACATACAGATCAGAAATAAATCCTCTGAAATTAAAATTCTACTCATATTACACATTGATTTCAGGAAGACAAAAAGGGCACAAGGATTCTGCGCTGGATTTGGGAATAATACTTGCAGTTCCTAGGGAATGAAGATGGGGGAAACGTTGTGCATTGGACGATTTATTTTCTTTGTTTTTCTTTTAATAACAGAACAAAATGCCCCACTCACGTTCATAGTTCCTCTGGAAATGTGCAAATCGGAAAAGCCTTGGAAGTCACGACTGGAGGCCGGAAAAGAAATGTTCGACGCTGACGCCATCGAACATTTACGTTCAGGTTGTCTTAAGGGAACAATAACCACTTTTCCTTTGTAAGTATTTCGCTGCGAACCGAAATTAGTGGTTGCTCCGCTGTAGGATGCAGGTACACACTCTTGGTCCCGGCTGTGGAGGGTGGAATGCGTCAGGGCAGGCGGCGAGGAGATCGTGACCCCGGGTGGCTCCGCCCTCCAGGTTGGCTCCCTGTCCGCCCCAAGGAGTCGGATCCAGGGCAGGTGTGGGTGCTATTCAAAAGGCCGGTGAGGTCCCCTCTCCGCCCGAAAGGGCGACCAGCGACGTCAGCCTAGAGCCCTCTACTCCAGGCTGACACCCCAGGAGCGCCGCTGTGGCGGACAGGTGCCGGCCCAGCAGAGCGCCCTTGCTGGGAGCGCAGCCGCTGGCAGAGTCCTGCTGCTGCTGCTGCTGCTGCTGCTGCTGCTGCTGCTGCTGCTGCTGCTGCAAAATCGTCCGGGCAGCGGATGCGGCGGCGGCGGCGGAGACGTGGAGCAAGGGGGCAGCGGCCTGAGGATGCAACAGGCACGACGGGCGCTGCAGCAGGTGGCGGTAACCCCACGGGGTCGGGGGCAGACTCTGAGCGGCTCCTGTACCAGCTCCCCGGACCCCTTGCAGAATACTCTCGATGCTGAAGGAGGTGCATCCGCCTGCCGGCCGCGACGCCGGCCCCTTGCCCTCCTCCCAAGGCTGGGAGCCTAGCGTGGGCTGCAGCGCCGGAAGGGCGCTGGGGGTCACGAGATCCGCGCCTTGCGCTTTCCTGGGCGCCTCAGCGTAGGCCGGGGCAGAGAGCAGCAGGTAGCGGAGGGGATGAGGATGCAGCAGCGCGCACGGGCGGCTCCCGGGAGTGGAGGCGGGATAGGCCCCCGGGACAGGCTGCGGCGGGGCCGGGGGCCCGAGCAGCATGCCCGGGTAGGGGGTATGCAGGGCGGCGGGCGCAGCGGGCAGGGGGAAGGGGTGGTGCAGGTGGGCTCCCGGAGGCGGGTGGTGGCGCTTGAAGCGCTTCCTGCGCCGAAGGAAGCTGCCGTTGTCGAACATGTCCTGGGAGGCGGGGTCCAGGCTCCAGTAGTTGCCCTTGCCAGGGTGTCCCGGCTCCCGGGGGATTTTGACGAAGCAGTCGTTGAGCGAGAGGTTGTGGCGGATGCTGTTTTGCCAGGCGGGGAACTTGCGACGGTAGTAAGGGAAGCGGCCACTGATGAAGGCGCAGATGCCGCTGAGCGTGAGGCGCTTGTGTGGGCTCTGCAGAATGGCCATGGTGATGAGCGCGATGTATGAGTAGGGGGGCTTCGCCGGCTGCGGGGCGCCCGCAGAGGCCGCCGCAGACCCCATCGGTGCCCCGAACTTGGGGCCAAACTCGGAGGAGTCGCTTGGGCCGCCGCCGCCGCTCTCGGTGCGCTCTCCGGGAAGCGCACCCGCGCCCGCGCCCCGCCGCGCCTTCTGCGGCTCCGGCTGGTGCAGCGGCTCTAGGAGCCGCTGGCTTCCCTCGGGTTCCTTGTCTTCCTCTTCCTCCTCCTCTTCTTCATCTTCCTCCTCTCCCAGGATATCGATCGCAACGTCTTCCCTATCGGAGCCCCGGAGGCTGCGCGGAGGTGTGGAGCGAAGGCGCTCCGCTCTTGGCAAGTTCATGAAGGAGCAGGTCTTGCAGATGCCGGAGAGGTGGCGGCCGCTCACCTGGCTCTGGGTGGGCTGGGCTGGAAGCCTGTGTTAAGAGTGTTCCAAGAAGCAGAGACCCTTGAGGTTACCCTTTTAGGTGGTGTTCTTTTTCTTCTGCCGATTTCTCCTTTCCTACACCATCCGGCAAAGATGCACTTTGCCTTTTATTGAGGCTTCTTCTGAGTCCTTGTGTGGACTCCCCCGTCCCCCTTTATACCCTTGCTTGCCCTACCTCAGAGCGCTCTTCCTTCCTCCCGACGCCGTCCAGTGATGAGGGTCCTTTGAGCATTACCCGACGCGGCAAGAGCCTTCAGCTGGCCCCCTCCTTAGCCAGCAAGGAAGGTGCTTCACTCCTCAGGCTCAGCCAGCCAATTGCGCCAGGAGTTGCATAGGCTCTGTTAACGCACTTTGAAAACCGCGCAGATGAAAAAGGGGGTAGGAAAATATGTACCCAACAATCTAAGGCCACCTCCATATTCAGGCCTCTCTCCTGAAGGATAAAAATAGGAAGTGGGAGAGGGCACTAAAATATACACGGTGTTTGGCTGTAAAAGAATGTGTAACAGTAAATATGTTTTTGTGTTTCATAGCTGGTTACCCACTTTCACTGGCGGATTGTGTCCTCCACTCAGAATGAGGAGCTGAAATATTTTTAATGTTCTTACTACATTCCGGAGCTCAGAGTGGAGTGTGAGAGGGTGTGGCCTCGTCCCTCCTACCGGACACCTCAGCTTCCCAAAATGCTTTCCCTGACCCAAGTTTTCAGAAAAGACTGAAATGTCCTGTCATGAGGTTGTGGAAGTTCAGGGTGGAGGGAAAGAAAGCAGGAGGGCTAGAGAGAAGTCCCCTTCCAGCAGTGATTCTCAACTTCTTTGAACATTTAACCTCAGTATGAAGTAAATTTTATACCACAATCTTGCATAGACTTATATAACTAAAATGAGTTTCATAAAACAAGTGATCAGATATTCTTTCATTTCTTTTTTAATGGCCACGACCAACTAAACTGATTTTGCTGCATACCAACCAGTACAAACCCAGTTTGAAATACCCTTTTCACAAAAATGGCCCAACAACTCCAAAGTATACACCCAGTCTGAGACACCGTCTCTTTCTCTCTCTCCCTTCTTCCTTCTTAAAAAAAAAAGCCAACATTAAGCACTTTTTACTATAATAATAAATTCTAATCTTGAAACTTATAGGAGGCAAAAAAGGGCTGCAGTTTCAGTGTCTTAAACTAATTCACCAGGTCATCATTCCTTTCTCACACTAGAGAACAAGATGACAGAGACGCTCTGTTTAAGTCACTTGACATCCTTGGAAGTAACATGATTTTTAGATTGGCTTCAGTTAAATTAGTTCAGAGAATAAAGTAGCAGTGCAGTGCAATATCATTTAATGTGTGTTATATCACTAGGTATCCTATGGTAAAATACTAACAGTACATACTCATAATTTAATACCTACTTGTGAAAAGAATTTGAGGTGGCATCTAATAAAAATTCAGCATAAAAATATTGTATTATGCCATTGATTGTTACATAGTAAATCTTCTATTAGAGTTTGTAAAATGACAACAAATTTTCAGTGAGAAATCAGAAGCCAGCTAATATAACAAAAAATAGCTTAAAGGAGTTAGTTTCTTCAGGATAAAATTTTGAAAACAGCTTTCTTACAAGTCTTTTTAAAGTCTTATCCTCTATTTCTGAGGTGTTTACCCTCTAAGGCTTCTCAGTTGTATGTAGTTTGTTGAAGTAGAACAAATAACAGAAGTTTTCGAGCCTAACAGATTTGTGTTTGAATCCCAAATTAACCAATTACTACTTGTGTGACCTATTAAACTAAGCTTCAGGAGGGCTGGGACAGGTGTCTTATTCAGCCTTAGATTCCCAGATGCCTCCCGCTCAACCCCCTGTAGGTAAGGCACATTTCTTCCATCAGCATAGGAATCCGATTACCTGGGAAAGGGAGCATTGTTAGTTTTCCTACAGTCAACTTCTATGGGGATTTGGGTTATTTAAAAATGAAAGGAGAAAAGTAAGGGCACTAAAAAAAAAAAAAAAAAAAAGGCAAAACCACCCCCAATGATGGAAGTATGTCAAAGAGGGCACTGGGAGACAAGAAAGAGCTGCCAATGGCCAAAGCTGGGGCAATTAGAGCATCAAAATATAGTATTAGATTATTAACCAAAGCATAAAATATTCATGTGTCTATACTGATAAAAAGTAGATGACTGAGTAAATACATACATGGGGGAAAGAGGCAAATCTCCCTTGCAGAAAACTTCCAAATACATTATGTAGATATTCCACCCACTAGGAGGTAGAGCATAACCCTCCAGTCTCTTACTGTGGGCAATGCACAAGGACTTCCTTCCAAAGAGAACCATATGAAGTGGGGGGAGGGGGAATAAGTTACCGTGGAGAAACCTGACAAAGGTTTCAGCCAGGTGTCAGGTAATCAATGTCAACATCAACAGTCATAAATCAGGTTGATAGTATGTACCCTTGATATGAGGTGATAAAAATGGGAGACATGACTACCCATGTAGTCATGGTGGGGGGGTGGAGGAGGGTGGATGGATATGGGAATTCCCTTCTACTATCTGCTCTGCTCCATTTTTCTGTAAAACTGTTCTGAAAATTCTATTTTATCAAAAAATTAAATGGGAGAAAAAGGGCCTAGTAGCCAAAAAGTAGAAACTCAAATGTCTATCAACTGATGAGCAGATGAACAAAATGTGGTATATAAATAGAATTTTATTCAGCAATAAAAAGAAACAAAATGCTGATACATGCAACAACATGGATGAACCTTGAAAACATTATGGTAGGTCAAACGAGTCCAAACAGGCAAATCTAGAGACAGAAAGTAGACAAGTATCTGCTGGGGAACAGGGGCAGAGGGAAATGGGGATTAACTGCTAATGGATACAGAGTTTGAGAGCTATGAAAATGTTCTGGAATTACTGATAGATAGTGGTACTGGTTGCCACTACCTGTGGATATACTAAAGCCATGAATTGTATACTTTAAAGGGTAAATTTTTTTGCTAATTATATCTAAATAATATTAATATACAAAATATATCAATGTAAAAATAAATAGCTGTATCAAGGAAAACTAAGTTGAGTTCTTTGGAGATACTCCATTATGGCAAGTAATTCCTTAAGGAAAAAAAAAGGGTGGGGGGACTCTTTCTGTCCCACCTGATTAATTCTTTAATGTTGTGTTACTTTTTGCTCATGAAACACTAAAACATTTAACATGGGGTCCGGTGCATAGTGGGCACTCAATAATATTTGGAGATTACTTCTTTCCTAACACTGAATAGGTTTTTTTTTTCCTGAACAAATCTATCGGGGGTCATAAATGCCATCCGTCCCACTTTGAAAAACCAACCTTTCTCAACTACTGTACAGTAGAGAGGATGTCTGATCTCTCTCCATTTCGCTCTGAAAGTTAAAGGCAATTCAGTTATCAACCAAGTTGATTCTAACTTTAAATAAGTTGATTCTAATATTAAGACTAATTCTGAGAAAAAAGTCTAGTTCTTCTTTCTCATCAAAGTAGGGCAAGTTGCTAGACATTCAAAGACAGAATTCACTTCTTTCAGTATCACCTCCACAATGTATGGCATTTCTAGAACTGGGAAAGTCCTTTCAAAGAAATCTTAAAATATAATTTTCCACCTACATTACTAATCCAAAGGAGACATTTATTCAATTTGTAGCAAGCAACCAAGCCCACAAATGTTTAAAAACGTTTTAGCTTTATTTTGTTGATAATTCCCTTCAAACTTCATAATCTATTAGGAATTAGAGACCCTTGCAATCCCTGGCCTTCCCTCACCCCCTGGGCTGACCCTTCCCACAGCTATCTTACACTCAGTACTAATGTTCTTGACCCTTTCACTAAAAGCTGGAAAAGCCTAGGAAAGAATCATGTAAGAAGCTGTGCAGAAGCTTGAATGTATTATCAAGTCTTGCTGGAAAAGGAGAATTTACATTTACTGAAACTCTATAGTCAGGTTACTTTAAATTTAATCCCTGAGAGATTTGCACCTGAACTTTATGAATAAGGAGGCAAAGGTTTAGAGAGACTTAGTAATTTATCCTATATATTACTCAGTAAACTATAAACTTACAGATGAACTATGCCTAAACCCTGATTATCATCATTACCATAATCATAATACCCTGAAAATTTTCTATGGTTAGCAGAATAATGGCCCATGTTATTTATTTGTTAGTGATTTCCATTATAAAAATAAAATCTTCTCTTGAGGATATCTATTGGAGGTTCCAAACCCCTCTGAAGTACAGGTTAAGCTGGTAATGTCTCTGATCACTGAAAAATACTTCATGTTGGGAAAAATAAGAATGAAGAACAGGGCAATGCATATTTAAAAGAACTTATAAATAACATAAAAATACAGTAAAAAAAAAAAATCTAAATTAAAACAGTGAGATGCCATTCCATCCAGAATGGCAAAGGTTAAAATGTGTTAGCTAGGTTTGGAAAAAAGGGTACTTTCATACACTCCTGTTTTACAGCAAGAAGGTACAGCCATTTGGGAAGGCAATTTATCAGTATCTGTTAAGAACTTTAAATGTGCATATCCTGGAAGCCAGTGATTCCACCCTTACATATCTCTTCCAGAGAAACATTCTCATATAAAAACAAAGAGGCGCACATAATGATGTTCACCGCAGCACTGTCTGCAATTTCAAAAACAGGAAACAACTAGTTCATCTGCCACGGTGATCACAACCACATCACTTGTCCAGCTCAAAGCCCTTCAGCCACTTCCCAGGGCTTTCAGAATAAACCAAATATTTTGCTCTGTCCTGTAAGCAAAAAGCCCGGCCCTGGCTCACAACTCCAATCCCACCTCCTACCCTGGCTTTCGAACCTTCCACCACACTTGCCTTCTTCCTGGTCTTCCAGCACACTATACGGGTTCCCACCTAAAGGCCCTCTCCACTGCTTGCTCCCTCTGTGTAGAATCTTCTCCCTGACTTTGCATCAATGACTCCTTTTAACTCTGTTCTCAACTTAAAAGCCACCTCTGGCAACCTGGATGAACCTTGAGGTTCATTATGCTAAGTGAAATAAGTTAGAGAAAGACAAATACTGTAGGATTTCACTCATCTGTGGAATATAAAAAACAAACGAACAAAACAAATAAATGAGCAAAACAAAACAAAACAAAACACATGGATACAGAGAGCAGAGCAATGGTTACCAGAGGGGAAGGGGAAGGAAACTAAACTGTATGGAGAAGGATGGAAACTAAATTTTTGGTGGTGAGCACACTGTAGTGTATACAGAAGTAAAAATATAATGTTGTACACATGAAACTTATACAATGTTAAAAGCTAACGTCACCTCAATAAGAAATAAAGTTTTTTAAAAAATGACAATTTTCACCAAATTGTACTATAGATTGAATTCAATTCAGTTAAAATCCTAGCAGCCTTTTTGAAGAAACTGACATGTTAATGATAAAATTTATATTGAAAACAAAAATACCTAAAATAGCTGTAACAACTCTGAAAAAGATAAACAAGATTGGAATATTTACACTACCTAATTTTAAAACTTACTCTAAGGCTAAAGTTATCAGGACAGTGTGGTAGTGCCATAAGGACAGACGAATGAAAATAATGTCCATGAAAACACACACACACACACACACGCCACGTGATTTTCAGCAAAGGTGCAAAAAGCTCATTCAAAGGGCAAAAGAGTTTTCAAGACATAACGATGGAACAATTAACTTGAAATGGATCATGATGCTAAATGTTAAGAGCTAAAATTATTAAGTTCCTAAAAGAAAACATAGGAAAGATCTTTGTGACATTGGGATTAGCAAAAAGTTCTAAAATAGCCCCAACCCACCAAAAACAAAAAAGCCACTTCTCCTCAGAAAGGCTTTTCATGACCACTCATTCTAAACTCAGTTTTGATTTTTATCAGCCTTCTTCAGGCACCTCCTATTTTCTCACCTATTTATATCCCTCCATTAGAATGTAAGCAATACAAACCTGGCTTTTAACCATCATGTGCAGTTTCAGCCCCAGCACTAATACTGGGCAAACTTGGAAGCTCTCAATGAATGTTTTTTTAAAGAAATGTATTCTATGCTATACTATGAATTTCTGTCCAGCAGTTAAAGACATATTTATATGCATTGTCATGGAAAGATCTAAGATTAATAGTTTTTTTTAAAGAGCAAACTGCATTATAATATGTAAAGAACGATTTTTTATTTAAAACACACATTATAAAAATCTTTCCTTGAGGATATTTATGGCAAGTTTGTAAGTTTCCCAAAGAAATTCCTTAAATGATAGCTTTATTATTGGAAAATAATTCACTTTGGGAAACAATGTAAACCATAATGTGTGCATAAGTGAAAAGAAACATCTAAAAGGATAGACATTAAACTGACAACACTGCTTACCCAGAAGTGACAGTGACTGAAGGAGAAAGGTCAGGAGAGACTGACTTCATCTGTAATGCTTGTGTTTTACAACACAAATGTAGTCATGCAATACTTTTGTAAAGAAAAATATTTAAAGATTAATACATTATAAAGAAAAAAACCAAATATTTATCAGTTTAAAACAGATTTTTAAGAGTTTAGATTAATATTACTTCAAACATGTCTCCCACAACAGTACCATTAATTATAAGCCCTTTCTCATGGCCTAGAACAGATGAATCTAAATACTTATTATTTGCCAATGAACATTATGAAGTATTATCATGACTACGTTAATTATAAAACAAATTGAAATTGTTAGGAAGGAGAAAACATTTATCTATGCTCTGTTGCGGGCCAAGAGCTGAGCTGGGTGTATTACAAACCTATTTAACCCTCACAACAAGCTTGAATGTTTGATATTATCACTGTCCACTTTAAAGTAAGAAAACTAATCTCAGAGAAATACTTTGCCCAAGATTATACAGCCAAGAAGCAGCAGAGCTGGAATTAAAGCCCTAGAATTAAAGATCTGACTCAAAAATCAGCTGACTTTCTATCAGGCAATTGGCTGCCACAAAATAATCGTATTCTCTTAACCACAAGTTAAGAGAATAGATTCAGGAGGCAAATGGATGAACATAAAGAAGTTATATTAAAAAGGTACAGAACACAGGGGACGGGAGATAGATAATCTAATCAATTAGCCTGCCTCCAACTACTGGAACCATTCAAGATACATAGATGTAATTTTGACTTAAAGTTCTGAAAAAATATTCCAAAAGCCATTCTGACAGCCTTCTGATATTTAACAACCATTAACTCTTCTTTAAATTCCATTTAATGCCTTTCTCTTACAATCTGAATATAGTTAAGCTGACCTGGCCTTTAGCAGGAAGAAGAGAAAAGTAATCCATTGTATACTTACACGCCTACCATTTATATAAAGATTGTTAAATTATCAAAAGTTAAACGCATTTACATCTGAAGTTTTATACCTTGTCACTTTTTAGTTTCTATTGAAAAATAAAGAAGTTTAAAAAAAAAAGATGAATTTAATACCAGTAGTAAAATCTACTTTAAAACTAAAATCTACTCTAAAATTAAAAACTCTACAATTGAAATCTTTGAAATATATTACAAAGTGAATGGCTGAAGTTCCATTACACTGACTACCAGTAAGGCTTAGAATCTGACTAAGAATAAGAGAAAGTTTCAGTTAATTTCTTTGATTTAGGTTTCTTCCACTTATAAGTCTCTACCACTGTAAACCCTTTATTTCCTTTAATAAAAATGGTGACATTGTTTTTAAAAATTTTTGTTATTAACAATAAAATTACATCCACGCAATCAGCTGAAGTTCTAAGGGAAAATGACAATGTTGAAGTAAGTTTTCCCATTATTATTATTATAACTTCCATGAGTGAGAAATTCAGCATATGTAAACTCCAAAGCCAATTCTGCAAGATATGTTTATAAATCATCTGTCCACAAAAAAAAGTCAGAGGACAGTGTATTTTATTGTATGAATATCAAATGTTTTATAATACTGATTTACTATGTTGTATGTATTCTATAAAATAAATACTATTTTAAAGTTTACACTGGAATTCGTAAGAGAAGTAATGCAAAGAATAGATGCTTGAAATACATCCAATAGGAAACTTATTCCCAATTTTATCATCCAATCCTTTTGGTGATGCTTCTAGTGTTATGGACAAACTTGATCTTCTTTGAAATGTGTTGTTCATTGATTTTCTGTTTCAGTCACAGTAGCTATAAATAGTTGTTTAAGAATATCCTTATCTAAATTCCTGCCTGCAAACAGAACAAAACATGGTATGAGTATATGATGCTTATTAAAATGACACAGTTTACCTATCAAGTCCAGATCATTAAATGCTTCATGATCTTCAGAAATGTATAAAAACAACAGTAATTAATGATTCCTTCCTTAACTTTCTAATTAAGTCCCTTAGAACCAAGTTGGCATTTGGATTAATCACTTTTCTGAAATTATTTGAAGAAGAGTAAAAGGCTTAACAAGTTCTTATGATGTTATCTCATAATTAAGACAAATACATTAACCACAAGCTTATTCAGATTTACAAAAGAGGTTCAGATTGGTTAGTACTGCTTACATAGCACATTATATCCCTTTCTCTCTCTCTCTCTCTCTCTCTCTCTTTTGCTTTAGAAATTTAACTGTTTATAAGGGAAAAGAATCTGAAAAAAATAGATATATATGTATGTATAACTAAATCACTTTGCTGTACACCTGAAAATAACACAACATTGTAAATCAACTATACTTCAATTTAAAAAAAAGTTAACTGTTTGTCACTTACCAATAAAGACCAGTCGATTTGTTCTCTCACTGTCATGTTCCCAGCTCACTGGTGTCTCCTCCAGATCATACAGCTCATGGACGCCCTGGACAATCACTTGTTGTGGTTTGTCTTTGATCGACACCAGCCCCTGCTCAGAGGAGAATGAGCAATCAGCCACAGTTTGAATTTAAAAGCAGAAATCGAGCATCAATGTTAATGGATTAATTACTCCCATTTCTTTTTAAAATACAAACTCATAAAGGAGATGCTGTTAAAATTATTTAATTCCAGTTATTTGTGCATTAAAGTGTTTCCTAAATCCTCCAATTTTTAAAAAAGGCTTCTGCACACATTTTTTTTTAAAAACAATCCCTATTTCTAATGCTAAAATTAATATATGTAATTAGGATGTTTATTCAGTGTTACCACAATGAAAACTGAAACAACCAAATGATAAAACATGTTATATCTCAAATTCTACCAATTATTCTACTTTTAAGGATTTTATACTTGTTTCACAGTTTTAGTGGGAAAATTTGAGAAGTTAAAGGATTTTGGTGATAATCTGTTTTTGAATGGGTTGTAATAAATGGAGTAGATAATGATGAAATAAAGGTAAAGAAAAACTATTATATTTATCTGAATAAAATTCATTTAACATTGCTTTGCAGAAATGAGGAACAAATTATCTGATGAACTGGCCTAGGGGATGAAATAATTTCTCTGAAATAATGTTTGTTATACATATTTATTATAAAAATAATATATATATTGAAAAATAGTAAGAGACAAACCACTGTCATTCCCACCACATAATTTTTGATGTATTCATGTATTTGGGGTACATGTTCTTCCAGTTTTCTTTTCTTGTGCAGAGTTTTGTTTTCTGCTTTTCAAATCTGAGTTTTAATATGTAACAACAAACTCCATGGAGAGAATTACCTAAGCATCAATTTTATACTTGTATAAAGACTTTGAAGTTGTCAGCTGTTATTAGAGTTAACAGTTTAAACATGTTGATTATTTTCAGACTAGTATAATACTTTGTAACAGCAAAGAGAAGGAGGTCTATGAAGAGAAAGGCTGTGGTGCCTCAGATGTCCCAGCGTTGCTGTGATGAGAGGAAGGCCAAAAGAAGAACCAAGGAGGACAGCTGCAGAACAACTGTCATACACGAAGGACAAAATCCAGACTGGGATGGTGCAAGATGAGCCACTGAACTCTATACAGAGGTCTCATTGCTGCATTAGTATAAACGCCCAAATGGTTGCTTTTCTAGGTAACCACCCCCCATTCAGTACTAGGGGATAAAAGCAGTTACAGAATGAAATATGATCTTCCAATTAGGATCACAGAATGTAGATGGGGACACAGTCATAAAGAAGCAGCAGGATCTGGCTTAGTTCCTCTGCGGGGGAACGACTGGGGAATAGATTCAGCTGTGCTGCTCTGCAGCACCAATCCCAGGTGGAACCAGCACAGGGAGTGAAGAAATCTAAACCAAAATAGTTTCCCGGTCACTCTAGTGGCCCTAGGAAGTCGGCTGCTAGCCAGAGAATCTAGCTACTAACAGTAATGATAATAAACAGTAATAATAAAACCTTATGCACACTTCTGGAAACACAGGAGTAGACACTCAAATGACTGTTGATTCGTTAAGCACACAGCCTAGAACCCACTGCTCCCTGGAAAAAACACCTTTTGTAACATAATACCCAAATATCAAGTAATATGAAGGGATTTCCAAACAGAGCAAGAATTCTTCTAGTCCTCTGTAACACTGTCTCACAGTATAACAAATG
The DNA here is from genome assembly GCF_003676395.1 of Aethalodelphis obliquidens. NCBI lineage: Eukaryota > Metazoa > Chordata > Mammalia > Artiodactyla > Delphinidae > Aethalodelphis > Aethalodelphis obliquidens. The sequence continues at coordinate 50,722,144 of NW_020837951.1, forward strand.
TTTAGTGTCTGCTAAATTCATCAAGAAACATAAGGTTCAGCTGCGGCAAGATTTCTAATATTACTCCTCTGTTAATGAAGCTCTCTTAGAAAAATCAACACAAGAAAACTTTCCGTTTTCTCTGACTAACCAAGCTGTGTGCCAAGGGGAGGAGAGTTTTAACAAGTCAAGCTCATTAGCTAGATAACCGCTCTGAGCACCTGGCAGTAGAGAGCAGGGGGTAAGGTTTCAAAGCACACAGGTTGTTTTAGCTGCAACACTCAATGAAGCTGTGCAAATAAATCATGCTTTATGCAATGACTTCCAAAGCTTCTTTTCAGAAATGGAAATAAGGAAAAACAGACAAAGGTTATTTGGACTAAAACTAGTCCTTGTGTTTAAGACTAAATATGGTTTTGTGTAACAGCAAAGAAAGGGACTTTGTCCAAAAGTATAAAGCTGTAAGCTATGTACTGCACCTTTAGTCGTATGACCTCCATGCAGTCGTCATCCCTGTTTCTCACATTCTTTTCCCACAGAAGATTCTGTATCAAGTGACATATTTTAATAAGATCAACCACTGCTCATAGGAACAACTACATAGCAAAACAATTGATAAATCATTAATCAGTTAAAATTGCATTCACCTGAATATAGACATTTAGACTTTCTTCCTTTGCATTTCCTGGTACTTCGAATGTGACTGTAATAATACTCTGTAAATCAAGAGATAGTCAATAATGATTTTTTTATAGTAATGTCAAAATATTTTTTTAAATCACAAGTTTTAAGATGAAAAGTAAGGAAACATTCATGGGCATCTGTGTTGCCTTAACAACTATATTAGGTATATCTTTTTCACTATATTTGCTCATTTTTGGTATCAGCAACTCCATGTTCTATATTCTGCAGAGTTAATCAATGGCTTAGTATTTACACAGAGAAACTCTTATGAAAGGATACTCATTGTTTAATTCATTCTTTACAAGATTCTCAGCACTAAGAGAGAGGGTAATATAGAGAGCGTATCAACTATGTACTGGACGAGGTACTTTTGCCTGGGTCACTTTATTTCATCTTTTCATTTACTCATGACAGCAATCCTGTGGATTAAAGAGAACTATTTCCATTTTATAAATTGGGGAAGATGAGGCTTAGAAAAAATAAACTACAAAATGCAAACATTTTCTGGGAAAAATAAATATAAGTTAAAAGATTCAGTTTCTCTCTGACCAAACATGTACCAAGGGAAGAAGAGTTCCTAGAGATGAGAATGATAATATAATGTCATCTTTGGTTTTAGAAGGTTGACATCAACATTTATAGAATGTTAACTCTGAGATTTATTTTTCCTCCTGAGCTTGATAAACCCCTCACTGTCCACTCTAAGGAATTTCCTCTAGCTGAGCACATAATTAAAATCCAAACCTCCGTTTGCCACAGTAACCCAAAATTTCAAAATTAATGATAAAAATACACAAGGGCTAAGCATAACACAATAAAAGCACAAACACCACCTTGGATAATAACATGCTGAAACCAAGCTTTAAAACAGGCAGGACGAACACACTAATGCACAGCTTTGCATAACTGTCCAGAACCACATATCTTAACAAATAATACTTAAAACTCCATACCAAAATGTATAGCAAGTCATATAGCATATCAAAATATACAGCAAAAGGTTGCCAAATGAAACATAATTTGTCAGTTTCAAAAGACAGTAGTAATTCAACTTTCAAAAATGCTTAAAATATTTTATTCAAGTTGGATAACTTGGCTTTTAACGTTGGGAATGTCTTAGTATAGGACTCAATATTGTCTTATTCTTAGCTTAAAGAATTTTGTATCAGGAATGATTTTTCCTTTTGGCAAGTTAGAGATATGACAATATCTCTAAGGGGTACAATTAACTGCAATGTGAAATTTTAAAAATGGTTTTAAAAATTAAGACAATGCATCCTGGGGCTCAAGGAGGGAGAGATACTTTTAGAACTAGATGTTTTTCTGTACCAATAAACTCTTCTCATATTAGACAAACCCTAAAGAAGACGAAACCCATAAATGCCCAGTGCAGAAGATAAGGGTCACAATGCATAGTTCACAACTGGCTCTACTAATAAGTATACATAGAATTCCACCTGGGTTTTCTCATCTACCTTACCACCTTCCAAACCCAGGTCCTCTTTATCAGGATGACCAAGAAAACCATGAAAAATAGAGAAATGCATTAAACATCACTCAGTGATAAAACTGTAATGACATACATGATATGTCCTAGGTATTACCCATTTCAGACTTCTTTTTGAACCTAAAAAATGTTTATTTTGAACCTAAAATTAACTCTCCTTTCCCCAGACACAGAAAGAAGCAGAAACCTGAGGCAATAATTCAGAAAACTGAAGCAAAATAAGGTACTGCCCCTAAAATAAAATTTAGGAATAACTCCCAAATTTTTGTAGTTTGGTGTGTTTTTTCTTTAACCTACCAGGTTATTTCCCTCAGTTTTCTACTCTTTTACAAACAATACCTAATATGCAATAATTTCTATATATTTTTTCATCTGGAAAACTAAGCCCACTAACATGCTTGAACACAAAACCTCTGTCACCACACTCCACTCCTCTGCTCCTCTTTCCCTGTATCACCTCTGCTGTGATATCCTGCCATCAGGTACATAGCTAAATATTTGGTGTTTTCATCCAAATCAGTTTACCTTCTAAATTTCCCTATTTCTAGGTTCCTCTTGTCTATCTAGGCTTGTTTCCCATCACTTCTCTCTCTCTTTACTGCTCACCATCAGTTACTTAGGCTATTCATGCAAACCTACCTGTGCTCGTTTTATACCATTTCCATTCTCACTGTAACCAGCATGGATCAGGCCCTAATCACAGGGTATCTGGACTTCTGCAATATCTTCCTGCTTGGTCTCCTGACTCCACACTCCAATCCAGCTCACCGGACACTGTCCAATAGCAGAGCATGAGTTCTCTTTGTCTGACAAATCAAAGCCTAATACCTTAGGTCAGGATTCCAATACCAAGCATTCACCAGGACTTCTGCACTAGAATACTGCTCTTCTAGAGCACTGTCACTTTCCCACTTTTAAAGATCTGGATTGCTCTTTCCCTTATTTCTTCCAGTCTAAAAAAACACAAAAAACAAAAAACCTCCTAGTTTAAGGCTACTTTTTAGTGTATAAATCAGAATAGCAGTTACATCTTTGGAAGAAGAAGGGTTACCAACTGGGAAGGGACACAAGGGAACTCTCTTAACTGTTTTGGAAATCTTTATCTTGATCTGAGTGAGAATTACAGAGATATGTGTTCATGTGTACATATGGACAGCTATATAGGCACAAATGTAAGTAAAGATACATTGACTTGTACTCTAAAACCCTGTATGCTTTATGTTAAAAAAAAAAAAGAAAAAAGAAAAAACTATCTTTCATGAAGCTTCAGATCCACTAAACCAAATGAGACTGTTCATGCTTCTGAAACCCATAGTCCTTGATCTGCAATATTATATTATACTCTGCCCTATGTTTATATATCTAAAGCAGGAAAGTGCATCAGAATCTCCTGCAGAGCTTTTTTAAAAAAAATAGACATGCCCTATTTACTGGTAAAATAACTTAATGTCTGGGATTTGCTTTAATACATACCAGCAAAGGTGATGGGTATTTGCAGGTTCATTATACTATTCCACTTTTATTTATGCTTGAAATTTTCCATTAAAAGTTTTTTTAAAACACTCCAGCAAAAGAAATGTTAGGAAGATGGATAAAATAAAATCGGCAAAATGGTAAAAGCCATTGCAACTGGGTCATCTGCACAGGGGATTGATTCATTTTAATATTCTCTCTACTTTTGTATATCTTTGAAAATTTCCATAATAAAATGTTAAAAATATACATACACATTAATTTGCACATACCCAAGGTCTACTCCTGGAGATGTGAGAGATGGGGACCACTGAATGTCCAATATTTTTTAAAAGCCTACAAGTGATTCTGACCTACATTCCCATGTGAGAATCACAGCTTTTCATTCTTCACTGAGCACCCACCATATACCACATCCTGTGCTAAGCAATGAGGAATGTATATTTAGGAATTTATAGACTACCATAAGGGAAAAGCACTTCAACCCAAACTACAAGACATTATAAATGCCACAACAGGGGTACATTCAAGATACTGTGGGTATAGATAATGGCCATGATAAAGGTTCTTGAAAGTAAATACTACATATTCTTCATCTTCTACTCCTATGACTCCTAGTATGATGTCCTTCACCTAGAAGAATGTGATGTGCTTCAACTTCTTCTTTATGACTAATACTGAGTATCATAAAGAATTTTTCTAAAAATTCTACCTCTAGGGACTTGTAACTTCTCTCATTCACTCATTTGAAAGATAAGTAAGATATACTGTGCTCACGGATTAGAAGAATTAATATTGTTAAAATGTCCATACCACCCAAAGCAATCTACAGATTCAATGCAATCCCTATCAAAATACCCTTGGCATTTTTTTTTACAAAACTAGAACAAATGATCCTAAAATTTGTATAGAACCAGAAAAGACCCAAAAAGCCAAAGCAATCTTGAGAAAAAACAAAGAGGGAGGTATCACATGCCTTGTTTTCAAACTATATTATAAAGCTATAGAAATCTAAACAGTATGGTACTGGCACATAAACAGACACACAGATCATTGAAATAGGATACAGAGCCCAGAAATAAACCCACACTCATATGGTCAATTAATCTATGACAAAGGAGGCAAGAATATACAATGAGGAAAAGACAGTCTCTTCACTTAATGGTACTAGGAAAACAGGACAGCTACATGGAAAAGAATGAAACTAGACCACTTTCTTAAACCGTATAAAAAATAAACTTGAAATGGATTAAAGACTTAAATGTAAGAACTGAAACCAAAAAACTCCTAGAAGAAAACAGAAGCACTACACTCTTTGACATAGGTCTTAGCAATATTTTCTTGGATCTGTTTCCTCAGATAAGAGCAACTAAAGCAAAAATAAACTACTGTGACTACATCAAACCAAAAAGCTTTTGCACAGCAAATGAAACCATCAGTAAAATGAAAAGGCAACCTACTGAATGGGAGAAGATATTTGCAACTGATTTGTCTAATACATGATTAATATCCAAAATATACAAAGAAATCACACAATTCAGTATCACAAAAAACCCAAACAATCTGATTAAAAAATGGGCAGAAGATATGAACAGACATTTTTCCAAGACATACAGATGGCCAACAGACACATGAAAAGATGCTCAATATCACTAAGCATCAGGGAAAAGCAAATCAACCACAATGAGATATGACCTCACACCTGTCAAAATGGCTATTCTCAAAAAGACAAAAAATAATAAGTGTTGGTGGAGATGTAGAGAAAAGGGAACTCTCATGCACTGTTGGTAGGAATGAAAATTGGTACAGCCACTATGGAAAACAATAATGAAGCTTCCTCAAAAAATTAAAAATAGGACTACCATACAATCCAACAATTCCACTTCTGGGTATTTATCCAAAGAAAATGAAAACACTAAATTGAAAATATATATGCCCCCCAATGTTCATTGAAGCATTATGTATTTACAATAGCCAAGATATGGAAACAACCTAAGTGTTCACCGACTGATGAATGCATAAAGAAGATGTGGTATATGTGTTGTGTGTGCATGTATGTGTGTGTGTGTGTGTATGTATACACACAATGGATTATTACTCAGCCATAAAAAGACTGAAATCTTGCCATTTGTGACAGTATGGATGGGCCTAGAAGTATTATGCTAAGTAAAATAAATCACACAGAGAAAGACAAATATCTTATGATTTCACTTATATGTAGAAACTAAAAAGCACAACAAACAAGCATACATAGCAAAACAGAAACAGACTCATAGATAACAGAGAACAAACTGGTAGTTACCAAAGGGAAGGGGCAGGGGGATAGGCAAAACAGGTGAAGGAGACTAAGAGATACAAAGTTCCAAACTGTAAAATAAATAAGTCACAGGGATGTAATGTACAGCAGAGGGAATATAGTCAATAATACTGAAGTAACTTTGTATGGTGACAGATGGTAACTAGACTTACATGGTGATCATTTCGTAATGTATAAAAATACTGAATCATTACGCTGTATACCTGAAACTAGTAATATCTTATTCTGTAATAACACTGTAGGTCAATTACACTTCAATAAAATAGATAAATGAAGATGAATATTCTATTAAAAGTTTTGCAGAGAAAAATGCCACAAACATGGTAGTATAGTTTCCATAAATATGAGCCAAAATGAAAACAAATGAACAAGTATGCTATTATCTTGGCCCTATTACAATCAATGACTCAAAAAATAAGTAACAGTCTCAAGATAAAGGAGAGAATGCCAGGCACACTGCTCACTCATATGCCCCTTTTTCACCGTGTTTTAAGAAGTTAACCTTTTTTTTTTCCTTTGATTCCATATATATGTGTTAGCATACGGTATTTGTTTTCCTCTTTCTTCTTTTTTTTTTGCGGTACGTGGGCCTCTCACTGTTGTGGCCTCTCCCATTGCGGAGCACAGGCTCCGGACGGACAGGCTCAGCGGCCATGGCTCACGGGACTAGCCGCTCCACAGCATGTGGGATATTCCCGGACCGGGGTACGAACCCGTGTCCCCTGCATCGGCAGGCAGACTCTCAACCACTGTACCACCAGGGAAGCCCTGTTTTCCTCTTTTTGACTTCCTTCACTCTGTATGACAGACTCTAGGTCCATCCACCTCACTACAAATAACTCAATTTCGTTTCTTTTTATGGCTGAGTAATATTCCATTGTGTATATATATGCCACAACTTCTTTATCCATTCATCTGTTGATGGACACTTAGGTTGCTTCCATGTCCTGGCTATTGTAAATAGAGCTGCAATGAACATTTTGGTACATGACTCTTTTTGAATTATGGTTTTCTCAGGGTATATACCCAGTAGTGGGATTGCTAGGTCGTGAAGAACCTAGGGGTAAGACGGGGATAAAGACACAGACCTACTAGAGCATGGACTTGAGGATACGGGGAGGGGGAAGGGTAAGCTGTGACAAAGTGAGAGAGTGGCATGGACATATATACACTACCAAACGTAAAACAGATAGCTAGTGGGAAGGAGCTGCATAGCACAGGGAGATCAGCTAGGTGGTTTGTGACCACCTAGAGGGGTGGGATAGGGAGGGTGGGAGGGAGGGAGACGCAAGAGGGAAGAGATATGGGAACATATGTATAACTGATTCACTTTGTTATAAAGCAGAAACTAACACACTATTGTAAAGCAATTATACTCCAATAAAGATGTTAAAAAAAAAAAAGTTACACTTAAGCTCCACCATCCACAACTTGCTTAAAAGAAAGATGGTTACAGTGAAAATATACTTTCTTTGTTCCCAGCATCTGCAATATCTACCTCAGGAATTATAGTTTTAGAGCATGAAAAACACCTTAAGGAGTTCAAATTTACAGTGCTACCTGAAGGTGAAATCAAAGTCAATTTTTATTTAAATTAGCCACGGATGCCCGTACTAGACTTTTCCTTAATCAGTTAGTTAAATATAGTTAAAAATAGGCTGCATAAAGAACCCCCAGGCTGCTTTTATATAGTAATTCCCTTCAGAAGAACTAATCAAAATATGTTGACTGACCTGTGGAATGGAGAAGCTAAAAAGCATGATTTTCTAAGATTCTAAATAACTCTGGTTTGATGAACTCCTATTACGTATTAAGAAACTAGATTAGATGACCTCAAAAGCATTTAAATTCTGAAAACTGTCAAAATAGTTCAAAAAAGAATTCTATTAAAACAATCCTAAACAGAACAATTTAGTTAAAGAGATACTTCAAAAACATTTTTTAAAGATTTTTTTACCTGATCAAGGTGAGGTTGTGTTGTTGGCACACTCTGAAGTTTTCTCTGCAAACTAATAATAACTGATTATAAATTCAGAGCTCAATACACTTCTGATTTAACCTTATATATTACTGAGAGATACAAAGCTAAACAAGGGAGAGACTTTCCACAACTGAATCTATTACACAGCTCTAATTTTACATGCTGTTTACATATTCTAATAGACAAACACTGGCAGACTGTTTAAAAACTTTTCTTAAAAATGTATATACATTTACATACATATATATACACATAATAGAGATAAAAACTAACCTTTAGCAACACTATTTGGTGTGGTTAAATATGTTAAATAAATTTCTTTTTTATTTCCAAAAGATCTAATACAGGCCTAGGAAAATATACATAAGCATTTTACAATTGCTCAAAATTTCATCAACTCTCCACATGCTTCCTCAGATGAAAATAATGCTGAACCTAAAGAAAATTAGAAGGGTAAATTTTTCCTTTATCAATGTTTTCCCTTGAATATACCTACTTAAAAAAAAAACAAAAAAACAGTATCCGTAAATGTAAGCCTTCTATACAGTCAGTTACCAGTAGTTGAGAGAAAACAAAAGGTCAGAATCCTAAAAATGCATTGTTCTGATATGGAAAAAGCAAAAGATCAATATGCCATAGATTATAACTATAACAACTGCAGCATACCTTTAGAGACTGATGGGGGTAGGTCGGGAGGAGGAAAAGGACTTAAAACCTTGCAGATATTTTGCCTTGAAGAACAGTGAGGGGTAAATTAGTAACAGCAAGTTTAGGAAAGAGAAAAGGCTTGTAGGAACTGTTGGAGGGAATGAGTCTCCTTGGGGGGTCTTAATAGGGAAAGTGTCAAATTAAATCCTTCCCAGCTGGTTGCTCAGGAAAGGATTCTCTTGTTGAGCATCTAAGCACAAAGAAAAGTTATGCAGAGGCGTTATCCAGAACAAGGCTTCACCTTAAACAGCTGCTTCTTTAAGTGTCACTAACGCACTAAGTGTGGAACGAAATGACCTTAGAAAATGTTTGAAAAATTCTATGTTCTTTCCCTGTGTTCAATATTTAATGTTGGACAGTGACTGCCTACAACTTCCACAGGGAAGGAAAAAGTTTTCCTCTACCTCTTGAGTCCCTGGCTGGGTCTGAAAATTAGACTGATGAAGATTAACAACAGAAAAGCATGTACATTTATTTAATAAAGGTTTTATTTGACAAAGGAACCTTCATAGGGAAATGAAGACCTGAAGAAATGGTTAAACCTGAGTGTTTTTGTGCTAGGTTTGATGAAGAGTGAAAAGCCACAGAAAGATATGACAGGACAGAGGATGAGCCAAGTGTAGTAAACTAGGGGAAACTCAGAGGCCTATGCCTTCAGATTCCTCGTGTCTCCCTTTGTCTTCAGAGATAGGATGCTCTTTTCCTCTGGGTGGAGAGAGGTTACCTTTCACATAAGGGTGTTATGACTCATCTTACTTCAGAGGAAATGGGAGAACATATTTGCAAATCATGTATCTGATGAGGGGTTAATACCTAGATTATTTAAGAACACCTACAATTCAGCCACAACAACAAAAAAAAACAAATAATCCAACTAAAATATGGGGAAAGTACTTGAACAGACATTTCTCCAAAGATAATATACAAATGGCCAACAAGTAAAAGTTAGAGAAATGCAAATCAAAACCACAGTGAGCTATCACCTCACATCCATTGGGACAGCTACTACCAAAAACAACAGAAAATGGCAAGGATGTGGAAAAACTGGAACACTTGTGCACTGTTTGTGGGAATGTAAAATGGTGCAGCTGCTATGGAAAACAATATGGTGATTCCTCAAAATATTAAAAACAGAATTACCATATGATCCAGCAATCTCACTTCTGGGCATATATCCAGAAGAATTTAAAGCAGGATCTTGAAGAGAGATTTGCACACCCAACCCATGTTCATAGCAGAATTATTCACAATAGTCAAGAGGAAGAAGCAACCTAATGTCCATCAATGAATAAATGGATAAAGAAAAAATGGTATATACATAAAATGGAATATTATTTAGCCTTTAAAAAGACAATGTTGTCACATGCTACAAAATGGATGAAACTTGAGAACTATGTGAAATAAGCCAGTCATGATAAGACCAATAATGTATGATTTCACTTATTTGAGGTACCTAAAGTAGTCAAATTCTTAGAAACATAACAGAATGGTGGTTCCCAGGGGCTGCAGGGAGGGGAACACCAGGAGTTGTGATCCGACTGGTATAGGGTTTCAGTTTTGCAAGATGAGAAAGTTCTGTAGATCCACTGCAAACAATGTGAATATACTTAACACTACTGAACTGTACACTTAAAAATGGGTAAGGATGATTAAAAAAAGATATCAATGTCCAGGGAAAAACCATTTGTTCTTCTTTCCCTATCAAAAGGATTCTCTCTGGGGAAAGAGGCAGGAAACTGATCCATCACTACGGGAAAGGGAGTATCTGTGGGAACACGCCAAACTAAAATTTTCTATGTATTTCATACATTTTCTCATGGAAAGAATTACACATAGTGGTTGGTAAAGAAATATTAACAATAAGTTTCTAAAGTTAACTACCATTTACACTATAATTTCTGTAGGAGAATACACGTGATTTCCGAACATACATTTAGCAAAACTTTCAAGAATGTAATCATTAGGAATGGTCGTGTATGCCAAAGAAATGACAGGAAGCATAAATCAAATGTGCATCTGTGTAAATCATTCCTGTAACTCCTATAACTGTGAAATAAAAAGTACATTATAATAAAAGTGACCAAAATACAGGAAACATACCTTATTCCAGAGAGACTGTCAAAGGCATGAAGATCTAATATACTTGAGAGATCAACTCTATAAGAAAGAAAACCATTTTGAAGTGTTAATTTCTGTAAAATATATTCAATTAATCAAAAAAAATCTCTATTCTGCTAGAAATGCAAACATAAATGTTAATCAGTATATACTATTTTGGGAAAAATAAAATGACAGGCAAGGAACAAAAAGCTGTTGTAAAAAAATTTTTATGGAATTTATAAAATTTTAAAAATTGAATAAATGGTTTAAGACCAAGGCAGAAAATTCCTTGGTTATTGCTTCAATAAATTGTAGTGGTTTTTTTGGTTTGTTTTTACCTTCAATTATCTTTTCAATCCTGAAAATTTGAGCTTTTCAAACTATATTTTTATAGCCAAAAAAAAAATCAGTTAAAGAACTGAAAATTTTCAAAAGTAGCAGTTTATTACTCAAAAGATGAAATGAGGGAAATCGAACAAATGGAAATAACACAGTAGTATAGGTACATTGGAATTTCTGTATTTCTTTTACTCCACCTCCCTGCTTTCATGATACAACAGGTAGTATCATAAGAATATGAGGAGTCAAACAATCAATGTATAAATATTCACTCTAGGACCCTTATCTACATCTAAAGAATGTGGTTTGATTTTATTTCCTTCAGATGGGGTTGCATATAGACTGAAACTTCCCAGTTAGTGCTCTGTCTGAATAAACATTATTTCTATTATAATTATTTGGTGGTAATTAAGCCTAATTTATTAGGAAAGCAGAGATTAAAAATCAGAAGAGATTATATCACAATTAGCATTAGGTTTGGTTTAAATACATAAAAGTAAGTTTATAAAGACTAGTGATTTGAGTTCCAAATTTTACGTCAGCCTATGAAACAGTAAAGGACAGTGATTTCTCCATAATCAAAGCTATAATGAAGGAATGTTTGAAGAAAATGACAACTATAATTAAGTCTCAAAATCATACTCCAGGGATTTGCCAAACATTTATTAAATTTTCTCACAAGGAAAACAAAACTTTGCAAATTCAAAACTTTTTCAAATACAAAAACGTGTAAAAGCCATCCTCTTTAACTTAGTTAGGGCTGACCAGCTGTGTCTGCTTTGTTCATTCTCAACAGGCTGCCATATATTCATACTTATGGCAACGATACTGTTAGATTGTGAACACCTCTCCTGGCACAAGGCAGACAAATTCCCATCTTATTAAAAGAAGAGTACTCCAGAGTTCTATATTAACAGACTGTAACATTTCAAATTCTGGACATTCTAGATGAACAGAATTAGGAAAATAATCAAGCAAAGAAGTAAATGTTCCATAAGAAATTTTTGAATATCAATTTACATAAGAAACCAAAGCCTTAACATTAAACCTATTTCCTTTCACACCATCACAGTTGAGCAAATATTTATACTGACAGGTGCCAAGTGGATGAAGTTTTCCACCAAGTTTATCACCTTTAACTTAGGAAATAGCTTAAAGTTTAAAAAGTTTACACATGCTAATTGTGTAAATATCAAAATTCAGGTCAACTGTGTGAATACCAAAAGTCAGTTTGAAACACAAGTTTCTAAATACACTACAGTTTTCACTGCAACAGTGTCCTTGAGAATACATATCATAGATTTAGAAATAATTCTGCTCTGTACCCAGATTCTTTTGATATTTTCAAAACAGATAGGATCAACAAAAGACCTATACAGGTTAAATTCTACAGAGAATAATAAAATATCAAAGTCTCTCACTGTATCTCACCAGATTCTCAATGGAGAATAAAAGAGGAAAAAGTCTAAGGTTCCAGATGAAAGTTGCCGTGGACTTTAGTACCACCATCAAAAGTAAATTCCTTCACTCATCCAAGGCATATAACTAGAAAACTAATTTTCATGGCATCAAATTTTATTTAACTTCCCCCTTCAGAGATAAAAACATCAGATCTTTTCCAAAACATTAACACAGAAAAAATAAATAGACTATTACCATCATGTAAAAACTGAATGGGAGAATGAAGCAAACAGAGGGGAAGGAAAAAAGTTCCAAAGCTCATCTTTTCTCCTAATTTCTTGAACTATCCATGCCAGGAGTATCTAATCTTTTCTCTATGAGGAGCTTTCAATTATCTGTATGTCTAAAGACTGCTTTAAGTCGCTTAAGACCAAGGACAGGAGAATGAAAAAGGAAGAGGGCTCTGGCTGTCTCAGGGGAGGGGAGTTCAGCTACTACTCCAGAGATATAGTCGTCTTTTCAAAGTTCAGTGAGTCTCAGAAACAGGGGCCACCAGACCTACGAGTTGTTGACACCATCCAATAGTAAGTCTTGAACTGTAGAGCTAAATTTCCAAATGCCCTCCCTAGTGGCATCTCAAACTCAATGTTTACAAAACGGAACTAATCCCCTTTACCAAACCCACTGCTATCACTACCCTACCCCAAAGTTGCCCCTCCTTCCTGTATTTCCTAACTTGGAGAATAGCACCACATTCAATCCACCTCCCAAGAGTCATACTGCTTTTTTTTTTTTTTTTTTTGGTACGCGGGCCTCTCACTGTTGTGGCCTCTCCCATTGCGGAGCACAGGCTCCGGATGCGCAGGCTCAGCAGCCATGGCTCACGGGCCCAGCCGTTCCAAGGCATGTGGGATCATCCCGGACCAGGGCACGAACCCGTGTCCCCTGCATCGGCAGGCGGACTCTCAACCACTGCGCCACCAGGGAAGCCCTCATACTGCTTTTAAAATCCTTCATTAATTCCTTGCTGCCTACAGGAGAAAATCTAAACCATGTGTCATGGTGTTCAAGACCCTTTGTGGTAATTTCTCCATCTCCACAGTCATACCTCTTTTTCTCTCCACAATATAACACAATGTGTTCTAGCCATTCTAAAACATTCACAGGTTCTGGAATACAAAATCTTCCTTATGTCAAGAAAGCCACTGCTACTCTTGTCTATCTGGAAAACTCTTATTCATTCTTCAAGATTCAAGTCAATGATAACCTTACCAGTCAAAATATTCTGACTCTTCATCAAGAAGAGTTGAATAGTTGTTCCTCTATCTTCCTGATCTTATAGGATCCTGTGCATTTAATGTTACTGTTATATTGATAATATTTAATATATTGATTTTTGCTTGTTTTCTTGCCTCTCCCAAATGAGTAATTTTAAAGGCAGAGTTTTTACCTTATACATTGCTTAAATCCTCAACATTCCATGAAATGCCTAGCAACTAATAGAATGATCAGTAAACTGTTGAATTGATTAACTTATTATTGATCAACTGGACTTTGGTTTTCCTCTATCCAGTCCACTTAATCTCCAAGATTTAAAAAAAAAGTCTGGAAAAGATAAGAATGGCACTTCTTCTAATCTTCCACTCCTGAAGTCCATCAGAACTTCCATTTGCCTCAAAATCAACTTAAGTCTCACCAATGAGACCATACTATGCCATTCTTATTTCTTAACTTAAATACTCAAGGTAAGCCTTTTCTACACGTTTATAGCAGTTTTATGACTGTCATTTTACTATTGTAAGCGTTTGCCAAACACAAGATGCTTAAGAGATTAAAATTTTTTTAAGAAAGAAAATTAAAATTTTTTCTTTATTTAAGAAAGCTCCTAGATTCTCAGATGTACTGGCAAAAAAAACTGATTTACAATATTTGTAAATACAAACTGAACAAATGCTATTACAACAAAACCACAGCTATTTATGGGTATGATTTTTAAAAACTTAATTAAGCATTATGTGGTTGTCTTTGTGTCATTTTGTAAAAAGCAGAAAATTTAAGAAGAAAGAAAATGGTAACGCAACAGGAAGAAGACAGATACCAAGGAATGGCTCATGGTATGAGTTAGGTTATCACAGACCTTCTACACTGGAATTTGAAAAGAAGGGAGCACATGTGGTATATGTTTATAGAGGACTTAACACTAAGGCATTCTTCTGCTACCTCTACCAGCAGAGTGGCTTCTGAGAATGCATGCCAAATTAATTCCCCAGCTGTTCACATGCATATAAGCAGCTGCTGCTGTTACTGCCTAACATTATGGTAGTCTGTCAGCACCTCTAATCTCTACCATGGCAAGACAAGCCACTCAACTAAGGCCTTTGCTGTACTTCCGAGGACAGAATCTCTGAATTGAGAACTGGGTGGCACTACACTGCCAGCTGTGAGCCTCAGAGCTTCTAGCTGCATGTTGCTGGGTCTATCAGCTGCTAAGCCATTCTTGCTAAAAAATAAGGTTAATAAAAATACCTCTGTACAGAAATTTTCTGAAATCATGATAGCACTCAATGCAAAATAGAGTTCAATCTACAGAAATTCATTTTACAGATGTTTTAAGAACACATCTGTTTTATAAAGTAAGGCACATCTGTACGAACAAAATTAAAAAGAGAGAAGAACCTATAGGAAATCAAAATCAAAATATTTAAAAAGAATGCATCAGGAACTTAAATGTAAAGGTTCCATGTATTTTTACATGACATTATTTTTGCAACTATTAAACACTCAAAAAGTTTTTAAAATATTAAAAAGCCATCTAAATATCTCAAATTAAGATAAGATTCCTAATAGTATACTTTTTCAGATTTCTATATTAATTACTTCCTTGAGTGGTTCAAAATCCTATGTTTTCTTCCTCATTAAAGCAAAAGCACAGTTACAGTGTAATCATGGCTCTGAGGTCTTAGTTACAAGACCTCAGTTACAATATATTAACTAACTGTGCCAAACTAATTTATAAAGAGCATTCAAAACAACCTTTTGGGCCTAATTTTTTTTAAATGCACATGTATCTTCCTTATATTAGAATCAAACATAGTTATCGATTACTTAATATTTATTAACTAAAATTATTTATTGTTAATATTAGTAACAGCTTTTAAAATTACCTTGATTTTTGTGTTTCTAAAATTTTTCCCAGTCCATTTGTTGATCTGAAATAAATATAAAAATGAGGAAAGTAAAAAAATGTTAACTTTTTAAAAAACCATTCTATCACATTATTTCTAAAACATGAAGTAAGCATATACAAATATATCCTAAAGCTAGAGAACAATAAAAAACAAACTTACATTTTTCATAGTTTAGTTTTTCCTTCTAATCATAAATCAGGTACATTCCACTTATGCATTAAAACATGATATGCAAAAACCTACTGCACAACTGAAAGATTGGGGGCTACTTTGTGATTTATATAAAGACCCTTCACTTTAGAAAAAATGATTTATAAAAGGCCAGTAATTCTAATATTCTTAAAATGAGTAGATAAACTTTTAACTGACACCTAATTGTCCTCAACACACACTGTGGAAATGGCTATACACACACTAGATATAAAAACCTAGTTACGAGTGGCTTTGACCCCAGCCTGTCCTCAGTATTCAGCCATACATCCAGTTTTGTTTTGTTTTGTTTTGTTTTGTTTTGTTTCTGCGGTACGCGGGCCTCTCACTGTTGTGGCCTCTCCCGTTGCGGAGCACAGCCTCCGGACGCGCAGGCTCAGCAGCCATGGCTCACAGGCCTAGCCGCTCCATGGCATGTGGGATCTTCCCGGACCAGGGCACGAACCCGTGTCCCCTGCATCGGCAGGTGGACTCAACAACTGCGACACCAGGGAAGCCCCACATCCAGTTTTTTAATAGAATACCTCTTCAGTTCTCTAGCTAGGATCTCTACCTACTCTGCCAGGCCTCCCCTTTCTGATACAAAGATAATGAAATACGGCTCCCTTTTGTATGGCGCCAAAAATACTTATTAAATCCTTTGCAGTAAACTGTACACCTCATCTATTTATATCATCAGTTCCATTGCCTTTAGGGTTACTTGATGAAGATATGTGCTATTTGTTCAAGCTTGTTCTCATGGGTAAGGCTTCCCAATGATTCTGAGGCAAGTCTCTCTATTAATTCACAAAACTCTTAATCTTCTCTTTTGAATATACTCTATAACCTGAAGGCTATTTCCTCTCAAACATGTTTATCTTCTTCCAACTCTTCAAATCTAATTCTGAGTAAGTCGCAAGTCTGAGGTACAATGGAGGGTAAAAAGCCCAAAGGGTCTGTAATTTATCAAAGTGCTTTGTCAAATTCTTTTCTGGTATTGCTATACAGTACAGGCTGGCAACAAGCTGGCTAATGTCAATACTGCTCGTGTTGGAGATCCAGCTTACATAGTCAGTATGGGGATAGAAGTGCCCAGTAGTAACAATTTCTCTTTTTATGCCAAAAATGTTTGTGACATAGATTATGTTCCCCGTTCGACATAGATTATGTTCCCCATTCTACAATCACAATGATGCATAGGATTTTGAAAAGAGAAACAAAATTTAGGAGACCAGTGTCAAAAGGGGTAAAAGAAATAATCTCCATTCACCACTTTCATCTTTCTAGACTTTTCAAAAATATCAACCATCTTTCTATTTCTTTCATTTTTTTATTCACTGTAATGGAAATTACTATGTAAACTAAGAAAAAAATCTACAATCTAATAATGATAATAATAGCTAACAGAGCACTTACTATGTATCAGGCACTGTGTGAAGCTTACCAACAATGCCTCAAACCAAATGCAGATTCCAAAGTCCATGATTTTAAACATTATTCAATACTACACAGCACTACCTACCCTCCACATGGAGACATTCTTACAGCTTTTTATAGTAAAATCTAAGAGGATATTACTACTAAAATAAGCCAAATAAGAAGAAAAATATGAATTCTTTCTTCTGCAATCATTAACCACTGCAGCCAAAATCCTAATGAGCTTTACCTTTACTGATTCAATTCATAACATATATTATATGAACTGGCACTGACAAACTCAAAATCTGATGTCAGCAGATTGTACGCACTGAAGATGACCAATAATAAAAGCTATCAAACGTTTCTCTGTAGATGGCTTTTATCAGTTTAGGTCTTACAAAATAATTAAAAGTCCCTGAACTCTAACCTCATTTGAAAAGTCCAAATGACTGTTGGATCTTTTAACACATATCTGAGTACCATTCATATTGTCCTATGTTGATCAGCCTTGGCCACGGACACTGAAGACATTAAAGCTAGCTGGAAAACAGGCATGGTTAGATGACAGTTAAGGGAGACCAAAGTCAATGAGGGTTCAGGGAAAAGTGAAAGCACCTGAGACAGGGAAGACTTCGCAGGAAGGAGGGAGAAAGAGGTGGGAGGAAGGGATAAGTTCCAGAGAATGGCTAAAATACCTTAAAAAAATAAAAGAAAAACAGAGAAAAAGAAGGAATTCAAGGACTGACAGAGTGAGAGTTGAGAATACATTAAGAGTAAAGAAAGGATTTGGTAAGATACCTCCATGAGAAAATAAGTAAACCGTCCTGGGTAAAGTTAGGGCACTTCATGTAGGGAAGGAGTCAAAGAGAAGACAGGAAAATGAGGAGGGAGTCAGAAGACCCTGAATACCAGTCATGAACTTTGAACTGTAGTTGACCATGGAACAACTTAGGGGTTAGAGGCACCAAGCCCCCTCACCATCGAAAATCCTCATACTGCTATCTCTGCCTCAAAAACAAAGGAATTGATAAATGACTTACCCAAGGGCAAGAAGCTGAAAGGGTCTGAACAGAATCAGGACTCAAACCCTAGTTCTTTTAATTCCACATATTATGATCTCTAATTGAACACAAACTTTTCCCCATACTTAGTTAACTTAAAGATCTGTACAATGAAAACACGGATACTATGTTTATTGGAAAAAAATGCACGTATAAGTGGACCTGGGCAGTTCAAACCCTGTGTTGATCAAGGTTCAACTGTATATTCTGTAAGCAATGGGGAACAATTTTATATACCACTATTTACATAACAGCCAATTAGGCAACAACAAAATATGTGATTCCCTAATGATACCTGAAGCAAGTCAACCTTGAACCTTAAATTTCTACAGGGCAATAGTCATGGTAAAAATATTCCGTACAGCACATTTTGAATTTGTAGGTACTTAACAAACATTTCTAATTTTGTACCTAACAGTTGTTCTTAATTTGTTTAAATCCTCTTCTGAAACCAAGTCTGTTTTATTGAGGATGATGATATCCGCCAAAGCAACTTGCCTAAAGTAGCAAACAAATAACAGATGTCAAGAGAAATGTTAAGAAATTAAAAATAAATAAGAAACAGCTCCTCAAGATCAATTAGCAGCTAAGAAGGATATAGTACTCTATGTAATGATTTAATTTACTCCTAAACTATTTATCATCCTTCAACTAGTAAGGATGAATTGTATTCATCACTATATAAACTCAGATTTCAAATTATTCATTCAAAAAATATTTACTAAGTTCTCTTACTTGCTACTCTGAAACTACAAAGATAAGCCTCAAAAAGTTTACAATCAAGGATAGTTTACAATTAGGATGATTTTCAACTCATGATTTTCTTTGTAAAACAAATGCATAAAATTCCGATATCCAATGTGGTACGAACAAAGACACTCTACTTATTAAAATATTCCACGTAATAATTACCATAATTTTCAAAGAAATACAAAGAACAAGTTCACTTAACATTAATACTACATTGAACAGTTTTTTAAAAAAAACTACACTTGAATCTTGAACAATTATCTTCATCACTACGAATATTTATTTTCTCTGTAAAACAGATAAACTACAGAAATTCAAGTTAAAGAATCCAGTTGACACGATGCTGGATAACAAAATAGCTTACTATAATTAGAAACTCTATTTTCTATTAACAGGAGTAGTAAAGCTGAGGATTCTTTAAAATTTCCTCAATTCTTCAGGAAAGTTTAATAACTAGACTATTTGTTCCCAATACTGGTTTTATGCTACCTGAAGGTATAGCTAATTATTTCAAAGAACAACCAAATTCTCAAAAATAAATCAACTTCAGTTCACTGAAAAGTGGGTTTCAACAGTATGTACATCACAATCCCATTTTTATTCAAGTAAATTTCATAAGAATAAAGATTGAATGTGCACATCTCAAAATATAGACAGTTGCAATCTTCAAATTGGAGGGCTCCTATATTTAACTTTTTTTTGGCTTTTATAATATTTTGCTCTTTTCTATTTGGCTTATATTTTCTATAACAAACATATTTTAATAAGGAAAAAGTTACAAAAATATTTAAGTTCAGTCTAATGTGAATCATAGCTAAATAACAAATGAAGTGTTCAGGCAGGATTACAAAACAACAGAGTACCATATTCTAAAATGATAGGGAATCAGTCACCTCCTTGCAGTCTATTATTTATGTCAAGATCATCTGTAGCAAATCTTGGAGTGGAGGGAGACCTCCCTTTTAAACCCAAGAGCGTATTTAGTGACTGTTGTCTATCCCAAAACTCTTTTCCCATTAGCAAGAATATGCTTAGGGTAGGCAACCCAATTTAAATATTCATAAGTCTAAAGAGAACCCAATTAGGAACATACAGGTATTTAAACAAAAAATGTTCTAAATGCCAAATTGCAACTATTTCCATATTTATTCCTCTGTTGCTCTGAGTAACATTGAACAGTTGAATCAACTGAATTACTGTTAAAGAAGACAGGAAGTGAATCAACTCTTTTTTTTTTTTTTTTTTTTTTTTGCGGTACGTGGGTCTCTCACTGCTGTGGCCCGGACCGGGGCACGAACCTGCATCCCCTGCATCGGCAGGCGGACTCTCAACCACTGCGCCACCAGGGAAGCCCTCAACTCTTTTTTAATAATCATTTTCAATCCCAAAGAAATTGTATGAGAACAAGAAAATATTTTTAAACGTGAACATCTTCCAAGTTCCTCACAAAAAACTCCTGTGCTCAGCACTCACTTTATGCTATAATATAGTTTTAAATAGAGAAAAGATCTTCCTTGACTATGTTTTTATGTTTCTCAGCTTTTGTTTTTCATATCAATCATTTTCTTTTTCCATTTAGCCAGTAATCAATATATACTTTAAATAAATGAATACCTAGAAGCTTCATTGATAAGGCCATCAGGTTTTTCTTCTGCTAAATGCTAAATAAAAACAAAGTTTGAACAAAAGTTACTGTGGTGTAACACATAACCTAATGTCAACACAAAGGATTTTACTTTAGGGACTCCTTGCTTGCCTCTAATAAAAACTTCAACAAGTTCTATTACTGAATACCCAAATTCAGGACTAACTTTTCTATCTGAACGCATTTTCCTCCTCATTTGTAATTTTTTCCCTACAGTGAACCTGTGAGGTGTGAGGGCTTAAACTTTGTCCCCTGACCTCTTTTTTTCGTAAATGGAAAACCCTCCAGATTTAAATAATGTCATAAAAACACAGCACATTATAGTTCAGATTCTAGGCAATTTCCTTTTTACAAAACTGTCTTTGTTCTAAATATTTATTATTACTTATTTAAAAAAAAGAAATAACCACTGAAATCGTACTTTTAAAAAGTCTACTAGACTTTCCTTCATCCTACCCCACCTCCCAGCCCCCACCGCAGAACCATACACACTATGAACTCATACTTGGCCCTTCCAATTCCCTAGGAACAAATTAGCTGTGGGAAGGACACAGCCCTATACCCAGCATAAAGCAGGTTATCATTCTGAAACCCACACTTGAATGATTTGGCCTCTCTGGGCAACTGTTTAGTTTGCACCCTGCCAGAGTCAAGCTAGTGCCAAAAAATACTTTGATGTTGGCTTAGAAGCCCACGAGGTCATTTTGATCTCTCTGGAAGTAGTTATTATTTTTCCATAATCTTATTTATATCCCTAAAGTCACCAGTGTCATAAGGTTCTTCTCTGAAAAATGTTCCACCTTCATTACCTTAACCCTCAATAGATGTTTCCTGTCACAATAAAAAGCTGCCTACTGATGTCAGAGGCAATTTGATTATATAATACTTTTTGTATTTGAATTGAACTCCACAAATTATTAAATCCTTTTACAAACATCTCATTTAGCCTTCATAACGATTATGGGAAATGGCTATTCTCAATTTATAAAAAAGAAGCTAAATCTAACACTGTCACCATCATGGGATACCTTACCATAGGGTGATTTTTCAAAAATGAAAATGGCCTCAACAGAAGGAAAATGAATATAATTTTTAAATCTTTGTGAAAGCTTTTTTTTTTTTTTTGGCAGTACGTGGGTCTCTCACTGTTGTGGCCTCTCCCATTGCAGAGCACAGGCTCCGGACACGCAGGCTCAGCAGCCATGGCTCAGGGACCCCGCCACTCTGCGGCATGTGGGATCTTCCCGGACCAGGGCATGAACCCGTGTCCCCTGCATCGGCAGGCGGACTCTCAACCACTGCGCCACCAGGGAAGCCCTGAGAGCTGTTTATGTCATATAAAATCAGTCTTGCAAACAGCGTTACACAAATGTTAATAACTGCATAAAAGTATATGTATAAAGATTACCTAAAAGTTATATTCAAAATTATTTCATCAAATCAGTTTTACAATTCATGAAGAGGTAGATCATTAAGGTATTTGGATAGTTTGGGACCTAAGAGCAAGTTGGTAATCATTTTATTTAATAGTCTTGGTAAAATCCATAGAGAAAACCTTTTTTCTTCTAAAAGTTTGCCAAATTTTATTTTTGGGGAAGCTAGCCTAAACTAAAACTAGAGTAATGATGTACTGATCTCCACTTTAGGTACAACCTTATAAATTCAACTGCAGACCCACTCTGAAATTATGAAAATCACAGAACTTGAAGAATATTGTATTAAAAATTGTTTCTTATCAAAAGACCAAGTTTACTATTTTTGCTAATTACTGTTGGCCTGAGGCTATAACAAATCCTTTCATTATGTCCTCTAGAGAATAAGGGCTATTACCATCCCAGGAATAGTACCTGGCACCCAGGTTCAACAAATACTTATTGAATGAATTCTAGTTAACACCTCCTATTTGTTGACATAGATACATGGATGTTGTTATCTGAAAAGTTCTACATAATGTGCAGCAACAACTCCCTTTCTTTTCAGCAGTAAATCTGTTTAGTAAAGATGTATTTTTAGCAAGGTATCTGTCTCTGAATGATCCTATAATATGGAAGTTCTTTTAAATTTTTGAAATATTTGCAAAATATTGTATTTTTGACCTTTTGGAAGATTTATTTATATATGAATTTGGGACTTTTTGGCTGTGAGCTGGAGGTGTATAAAAAGATATGGTAAGAAAATTAGAGATTTGTTTTTGAATATCCATACCTAAATGTAACTAATAAAATAGTATTAATATTTCACAAAGTAACTCATGTTTTTAATGCATCTAATCTAATCTCCAGAAGATTAGAAATTTTCACTCAAAGCTAACGGGGATGGACTAACATTTCATGACCTCTAGGAAGTCAAGAAGTATCAAATATAAAAACACGTTAAAAGTCCCCATAATAAAAACCTGCCAATAGGTACAACTCTATTAAGAATATGATATGTAATAAACATATAAAAAAGCAGAAGAGATAAATGTCCCTCGTTCTATGCACATATGAAGGCTATACAAACATAAACAAATAATAAATGCACACTAACATTTATTTTCTCTGGATATCAGCCCATTTCCCTCATGCAACTTCTTACCTTCCCAAATCAAACTTTGCAAAAAGACTAAAACCAATGTCTGCTATTCAAAAGGACATTCTCCAGCAGCACATTATACACCATTAGTCATTAAGTCAGATGACTCCCATTTACAAAGTGAAAAAATGGAAATTGTGACATTCTATTTTACCTGTACAGGCAATGAAGGAAAAATTTTTGCAAAATTTTTTTCAAAATTGTGTGTGTGTGTGTGTGTGTGTGCGCGCGTGTGTGTGTCTGTGTGTGTATGCGTATATCCCCAACGGATTCCTCATCTCTGCTTAGAGACTGTGGCTTTTGCTTATACATCAAAAAACAGACCAGAAAAATTTTGGTACTAATTAATCCAACGTATCAAAAAGCTTAAGGTTCCACCCTCT
>NW_020837951.1:50745941-50849270 GCF_003676395.1 Aethalodelphis obliquidens
AAGAAAGAAAGAAAGAAAGAAAGAAAGAAAGAAAGAAAGAAAGAAACACTGTTGTTGACCAAAGTGGAAAGAAATCTAGTGTCAAAGATGTCAGTGACATTTTAAAAAAAAGAAGCAGCAGCTATTTCTTTCCAATGGATTGGTTATAGATCTAACACTATTTTAGCTTTTAAGAAAAGATTATTGCATAATGTCAGTCTATTTATTTTCTTGTCTTTTCCAAGCCAAACTGTTTTCTGACTGAATTGTTTCAACCGCTTGTGCAATATAACAGAAGAACCAAAAAGAAACCTCTGACTTGACCTTTTCTGTGTAACTTCATTCATTGATTCTATTGCATTAAATGCTGTCACTTTTGTAGAACTGAAAAGGACAATGTCAGTAGCCTGGGTGTCAAGTCCTGAGAATAGAGAGCTGTCATTTGAAGTTGTCCAATTATTTGCCCATGATTAAAAAATGAATATTTCAGATCAATGGGTGACAATCCCATTAGAGTGATAGCCCATGATATCAATTACCACTTCAGTTTCAATTTGGCTGGCTGGCCACAAGGTACCATTTCTCAGCTTTACTTCTGATGGGCTGGCTCTGTGAAGCATGACACCCTTAAATTGCTGCCCATTATCCAAGTGTCATTACTTGTACTGCCTCAGAATTCTCTGAATCACAAGCAGCTACTGAGGTCAAGCTTTGCAACCAGAGGAATTAGACAAGTTGGCAAATCCTTTATATAAAGGAAAAGTTATTTATTTGGCACCTGACTTAGAAAATCTAAAGTTTCCATTATCCTGACAGTATGTCAGTTTTGTGTAGGTATATTGATTTAATAATTTAAGATGTTTTATCAAGGTGGGAGGGGGTTAAACGTTTGCTGTGTCTGCATTATTCAGAATGTTGGTTTGGGTTTTTTTGGCCTCTATCACACTCATGGTAGATTCTATTTAACTCCTTTCCACATCCAAATATACATATAAAATTATTCCCATAATCATAAATACATAGAGTTTGATTTTGGGTCTGGTACTGTAAGTCTATCAAAAAAAAAAGATCCTACTATCCATCCTGAAGATATCCCAAATTTGGCAATAAATCTATATAGGAGATGGATTCAAACATGCCCTTTAATAAACATTCAGAGTGAAGAATTTGACTTTTTTTTTTTTGCTTCCTCTGTAAACATTTTGCTAGAAATATCATGATTTCAGAACAGTTGGAATATTTCTGAGTAAAAACTGTAATATCTGGGGTCTTTCTTTGGTTCTTAAGACTATTAATAAATTTTGACTTAAAAATCTAAAAAGGAATCATCTCCCAAACTTCTCAAATTAGGGTGCTCTATCCCTGAGGGAACTGAAGGGCCAATGAAGGGGTATTGGTAACCATTTGACAAGCTTGCCATACTAATTAAAGGTTTGGAAGAAAAACAAACTTGTTCAAATTAAGAAATTCAGATATATTGTCGGATAGAATACAAAATGGACATGAATTTTTAAACATTAAATTTAAACTTCTAAGAAATGATTACTTTGGGCACTATTCATATCGCCAGACTGGGTCAGGAGATGGAGGATAATTTCACTCTCTTCTGCCTCTAGTAATTTTTCACTTGGGAAGTTGAGAAACACCACTTTACTTTATGCGGCAACATGCATTTTAAAATCTTACTAAGTGCATTTTGTGAACTGAAATTCATTTAAATGCATTTCAGGACCTTGCTAGTCGCAAAACATTCACAGCAAGATGCCTTTTAAAGGAGAGTTTCTCCTCCCTAAACCTAGGCATAAATCCTGATTTCTTCAAAATATGGGAAAGCAATATATTTTTTAAAAACTCAATTATCTGCAGCTTGTGTCTGACAGCAGTTTAACAAGAAAAATAAGCTCTCATATGCTTTATCAAGCTCAATTTCCTCTATCAAACAGAAAAACTTATCAACATTGGGGCTGAATCCTAGTGAGGGGTTACACATACCCAAACTTTATCCTGTATTACCCTTATTACAAAATATTACACTTCAAACTTTTATCACAGCAAGCCAGAGAAGCAGAAAATAAACATTTAACTTAGAAACACAAAATAATAATTAAAAGACACACACAAATTTCATCTATTGTTCAGGATACTTTAAAAAAAATTTTTTTTTTTTACCATAAGTATTTGCTTTATTATTCTTCATGCTTTTTAAACTTCCAAAATATGATATATTAAATTAAAAATGTAACTCACTGGCTTAAGACACACAGTTTCTGATAATATTACTGCCACTTTAAAAAGTACTATCTTTTATGTTTACAGTAGAAAAATATTTTTGTTAAGGATATTTCAAACAGACACAAACATAGAAAAACTAATATAATCAAACCCCATATAACCAGCTCTTAACAATTAGTAACTCATAGCAATCTTTCAACTTACATTTAATCCATATTTTGAATCCACAACAGTTATGATACCTACAAAGGAATAAATCTTTTAATCATCTTTATATTTAAGAATTAAAACTAGTCTATTTCAGTTCACAAATGTCACTCAATAAAATACTGGTTTTTTTCTCTTGCCAGCACAGCAATTTAATTCAATTCCATTAGTAAGCAGATGCATTTCAAACATGAACCTAGCACTATTTTAAGGCACTAGATGGGACATAATAAAAACAAATATTTAAAATTAAACAAACAAATAAAAAGGAAAATAAGATTTCTCTGGCCTTTAAAAAGCTTACAATCCAAAACATGAGACAAATTTCATAATATAAAGTGGAATGTGATAAATTACACAAGACAGCTTATCTTTATTTTCCCATAATCAAAATCGAGACTTTTCTTATTTAAATTATTGCTTAACAAATCTGAGGCATCTTAGAATATCTCTCACCAATCTAACTCACACAACTGTTTTATCTAAGGTGTACCTAAGTTTCCAAATGATCAATTCGTTTGGCAATCTCTGAATTTATATGCTAAATAATTTTTTCGAAGGACAACAGCAGAATGAGTTTGATGACGCCTAAGGAATTTAACCAGCTACATTCCATATATATTAGGGCCGAATGATGAGGCCCAGCTTCAAACATTCTTAAAGTTCACCCCTTAGTCTATGAAAAATATGGTCCACAGAAAGGTGAAGAATCAGGTGTGGGGTGTTGCAGGGAACATATCTGCCTAATCCAGAAGGTTTCTAATGTGTCTTAAATGAAGTCTACGAATAAGATTGCCCAAAAGTGTTATGGTAAAGAGAGCAAGGGGTAGGGGGCTTTGTTTCATTCTTATTTTTAATGGAAAATGAAAGCAGAAATTTGATCCTCATACTATATATGTTATTTAAAATAAAAAGCTCTAATATATACTGAGCACATAAATTAAACAACAGGGAATATAGAAAATCTACATAGTATTTTAAAAGGAAAACCTTAATGGAAGCACTAAACTGGTAGTTGAGATTATGATTGATATCTAGTTCTACTACTGTCTGGGGCTTCAGAATCAGTATGAACAAAGACTTATTTCATCATCAAACTAAACAAGCTTAAAAAGAATACCAATACAAGGAATTAAAAGTATAATATGAATAAACAAAAATGATCTTAACCATAACGTTAACATTTTACTTGAAAATTTTTTTAAAAATTAATTTCTAAACTTACCATCAAGATAAATATCAACCCCTAATTCAGCATCAACCCAAAACATAGAAGCTACAGCACCTGAAAATATATGATAATATTCATCAAATAAAAATATTTCTTCAAACTAGGAAACAAAATTCTATCCATAATGTTTTAATTTGCCCCAATGGAATTAGAAGGCAAACACATATATGAATTAAATATGGGTTTTCAATCTTCTTAAGGAAATTACAGTGATAGAACCATTTACTATTTTATACCCATTTCTTCCCTTCTCTCTACTTCAATAAACAAAAAAAAAAACAACTCTTATTACATACAAACCCAATATCAAGCTTTCACCAATGCCATAATAATTTACCAATAAATAATATCAAATAATTTGGGCAGAATGGCTGTGTGCACACAGGTCTTATTTTTATTTTCTCCCTCCTGAATATAATAATCATACAGTTCACAAATAATTATCTCCCTAAAGTAAAGCAAAGCAAAACATAGTTAAATCCAAAATCATTTGTCTAAAAATTTTTTTAATTTTTTAAAATTTACTTGTAAGTTTTACAGAAGAATAAAAGTAAAATTATACACTCTATGTCCTTACTAATAAATCTTTACACTATTTATTAGTACTGATATAAAATTTGGAAATTTTTTTTAATTGAGGAAAAATAATTTCTAAATAAGAAATTAAAACTTGTTTTTGACAAAAACTGGTTCAATACCAAACCACACACCCTGATTAGTATGCCACAACACAAGAAAAAAGAAAACTGACAGTAAAGAAAGAATTTGATTTTTCAAAGCATCACAGGTCCAGTTAGTGACAGAGCTGTCTAAAAGGATGAGTCCTGGGGAAAAACAAGGATAACTGAACTCATTCCAATGTCTAAAGCTGTCCACCTACCCTGATGAGATGTGGTCTCCCAAGCATCACTCTGTGTCAACAATGAAATACCTGTCAGCAGTTTACAGTGATTACTCATGCAGGATATAGCAAGGGCCACAAGATCTAATGGTTTCCTGATATGTATTGATTTTTTCCCAAAAACTTAATAGTTTTCCAATTTGACTGAAATAGGATTTGTGAGTAACAGGGGCTGAATCAATGCCTGTCCTTTTCAAGGAAATTACTTTACCATGACAATTATTTAGCTTAGAACTGGAGAGTGTCAGTCTTCTAAACAGGAAACAACTGAATTGTCAATAAGAATTTTCTTCACTTACTTGGCTAACAACATGGTATTAATTAATGGAGAAAAGTAAATCTATTGTGAGTATCATTACCCCAAACAATAAGTTATTTTTTAAAAGTACTAATTTTTTTCACTCAGTAAAATTCCCAGCACTGTACATAAATCTTTTTTTAAATTCACTGATTTCTATTCGGAGAGCTTATAAGTCCGATAGTTAATATTTGCCTAGCATTAAGTTAAACTGTAAGAGTGTATTAGAGCTTTTATTCTAAATCTGATGTGTATCTTTGGCTTAATACTTACTTACCAGACTACAAAAGAAAGAACTACTTAAAATTTGGATGCAGGTGTTTAACAGGGGGAGTAAAGACGAGAGAATGAAGTTAATTAGTGATTCTAAACCCAGGGTAATTTTTCTCCCCAGGGAATATCTGGCAATGCCTGGAGAAATTTTTGGTCATCTAAACTACACGAATGCTACTGGCATGTAGTAGATAGAAGCCAGGGATTCTCTTAAACATCCTACAATACACAAGACGGCCTCCTAAAATAAAGAATTATTCAACCCAAAATGTCATTTGTACCAAGGTTAAAAAACCCTGAGCTAAATTACAGAATCTCCCTTCTTCAAAACCTAACAAAACAAAAAATAAAAATAAACAAAATTTTGAAAGCCAAATTTTATCAGCAGCAACCAAATATACAACTTCCTGCCATAATTTCTGAATGATAGTAAAAATAAAAAACACAAAGTTCTATGTGATGTATGATAGTTGTTAATTCTACCCCAATACTCAACAAGAGGTTATAGATAAGTAGTTTACAAAATCCTAATATTTATGAGAAATAGCCTTCAAAATGGTGAGAAGTAGAACTGAGGGAGAAATAAGCAATACAGGAAAAAGCCAACAAAGAAACTTCAAGCGTAAAATTTTCTAACCATCTCCACACTTTCAGGGGAGGGGGTCACTTTCTAGGGCTCAGAGCAAAATGAAGAGAGAAGTATGAAGCTCAAGGATGTCCCTGCAAAAGGTACGGGAAATATATTCATGAGTAGTTTGAGCTAATACAGGAGGGGAACACTTGGTATTGTAGGAGAGCAGAGCCTAAAAATCATATTGCCCATCTGGCTCTCGCAATCACTTCATTTCTCTCTGCTTCCCCATCCCTGCTCCCAGCTATACCCAGCTTTCAAACTAAGGCTCAAGAGAAAAACAAGTTTAGGTAACATGGACCTAATGTCATGAACACCACATCTAAGTAGACAGTTCTCTGAGCCTCCTACATCAAGCATAAACATGGTAACAAAAACTATGCACGTTACTACAGATTAAAAGAAGCAGAAAGCAGATAAAAGGAGGGACAGAATAAAATGAACAAATGAATGGGGAATACAGATGGCAAAGAACCTGTTCTGGAAAGAAACATAATTGAAGAAACCAAAGAAAATTCCTAAGGGCTTCTTTATAATAAGAAAGATAAAAACAATATAATCTTAATTAAAAACAAGCTCTAGGGAATTCCACGGCAGTCCAGTTGTTAGGACTTGGCGCTTTCACTGCTGTGGCCCAGGTTCAATTCCTGGTCAGGGAACTAAGATCCTGCACGACGTGGCCAATAAATAAATAAATAATTTTTAAAAAGATGAAAAAGAAACAAGTAAAACTATTTTTTTAAAAAAAGGAAAGAGCTTAAAAAAAATTCTCCAAAGCAAAATAAAACAGAATAATATGAAAAGGTAGTTTATAATGCTGAAGAAATAAAACTTAGGGCCAATGTACCATTACTTAATCAATTAACTCATCAACAGACATTGGTGGAAACAATTACGGGCAAAAAGGAAGATTTGAGATGATTACAGTAAATGCAGAAGCAAAAGACATATCAAAACAATTACAAGATAATAAATATGGAGAAAGAAAATTCAATATATGAAAAATTCGTGTCATAAAGAAGAGAACCCAATAATTTGACAGAAAAATTCTTCATGGTAATAAATAAGGAAAATATCCCTAAATGAAGCACTAACCCTACAGACTAAAGAGTATATTGTAATCCAGGAAAACATGATTATGAATGACACCTAGATGTATCTTGGTTATATTACTGAACTTTAAAAATAAAGAAAATGTTTTTCAGGCATTTTAAATGAAAAAGCAAGTCACTTTCAAGGAGGCAGGAAAAAAATCAGATTTTTCTATAGTAAAATTCATTGCTCCAATATAATAAAATGACCACAAAGTTCTAACAGAAGTGTTCTCTGAGGATATTACCTCCTGCCAAGTTGTTTTTCAAGAATGAAAACCACAGGCAGACATTCTCAAACACTAAAGGAAACAACAGCATTGAAACTCAAAGAATAAAGCACTCACAAATCCTTCCCAATGAAAAGAGAAAAATACTGCACAAGGAAATCCAGCCAATCAAAAATACTATGAGATCATGATGCAACATTTTCAAAGTTCTGAAGGAAAGAAATTGTGATACGAAAATTTTATACCTAGCCAAGTAATCCTTCAACTATATATATAAAAAAAAAAGACAAGCATTCTCAAGCAATGAAGTATGCGAGATCTAAAGGAATACAGCACTGAAAGCTTGAAAAGATTACCTGACCATGAAATTCAGTCAATCAAGAGATTGATCAACTCAGGAATGGAGGAGCCATAGTGCTGGTAAAACAGTTTAAACACAGGACTAAACAAAGTATGACAGAATATAAATGTTAGAAACCTTGACAACATAGCAAAGAATACAATGAACCAAAACCAAATGGGAGAAGGCGGAAGTGTTTTAATTCCCTCATCCTTTATGCCAGAGAGTCAATAGGTACTACCCTGAAAATTTAAACATGTAATTTAAAAAATAACTTGTCCAATTTATGTTCTTTATAATTTTTTTTTCCTTAACTCATATCTCTTACAGTGAAGAAGCATTTATCTGACATTCAGCAATTCTTTCACTTCTTTCAAGTTCTCTTCTTTTAGGTTCAAGTAGAACTACATTAATAATTATTTAGAATAGCACAAAGAATGTGATCCTATTTTATAAAATTACTTCTGCATATTTACACATGGAGTGGGGTTTCCCAAACTTATGCATGTGTAAGAATCACCTGGGGGGCTTATTAAAACAGATTGCTGGGTCCCACCCTTAGAGATTCTGATTCCATAGATCTCAGATGAGGCCCAAGAATCTGTATTTTTCCCAAGCTACCAGCTGAGGCTGATGCTGTCATTCAACATACCACAGCAAGTAGCCCTGGCACGGAGAAATCCTTGGAATAAAATTTACCTGCTTGTATTTTACAGTAGTGAGATATAGGACAACATTTTTTTTTAACTTTCTTCTTTGTATTTTCTTAGTTACTGTTTAAATTTTTTTTAATGATCAATGTTTCATTTCTACCCAAACAATAAAAATCATTATTCTAAAGAAAGAAGAAACATCAAACTGTTTATACCTACAAAAGCTTTTTGTACAAAAGCTTTCTCTGAGATTTTTATTTAATTTTTACTTCCTCTGAAAAGCTACACTGTGTTTTAGTAAATTCACCTACTCTCAAAATTACAAGAATTTTTCTCTATGCAGTGGCTACAATGAAAGAAACTGATATTTTCTATTTCAAAAAGAGGCACACAATATACTTTCCCATCTTACCAGATTTAAATTAATATTTAACATCAATGTAATGGTCCAAGTCCTATCATCAGTCAGACCTCTTGGAAATGTATGAAAATGTATGAAAAATTCATGCTTACTGTAAGGACCAAAAGAGCCTAACTCAATCCTAATCTGAAAACATAGGGACAATGTTATTACATAATACTTCAAAATAAAGTAACAATTGATTACATTTGAACCTTCAGTACACTCCAATATTTCTTTTAAACAATTATGACTCCTTCAATAAATTATTCCCAAACAGTTCTTTAATACGGTTTTATGGTGCAATGCCATAGACCCAGATCAAAAAACAAATAATGGTATGGGTCAGCCTTACAAAACTAAATGTTCTGCATACTTGGAATAAAGATGTTAAGGAACAGAAACCCATTGTTAGAAACAGGTAGACTTTGTATAGCTTTCAACAGGGAAGTTTGGATGTAATTCCATTCAGAGGTAAAAATTTCATAACCATTATTAATTGCACACCAGAAAAAAAAAGCTTGATTTAACTCTCTACCTTATGACAATATTTACAAATAAAATTATTTCAAGTTTAATAGTAGAAAAACAAAATGCTAACAATTAATTTAAAGGGAATAAGTATTTCTGGGATTTAACTCCAAAAGTCCTTAGATATCTCTAAATGACCCTCTATAAAAACTGGATTAAAAAGCAATCAGGGGCTTCCCTGGTGGTGCAGTGGTTGAGAGTCCGCCTGCCAATGCAGGGGACACGGGTTCGTGCCCCGGTCTGGGAAGATCCCACATGCCGCGGAGCGGCTGGGCCCGTAAGCCATGGCCACTGAGCCTGTGTGTCCAGAGCCTGTGCTCTGCAACGGGAGAGGCCACAACAGTGAGAGGCCCACGTACAGAAAAAAAAAAAAAAAGCAATCAGAATTAAGATCTCTGTAGAGCAGAACCAACCAAATATATACTAGAGGTAGAATGTCTCCTTTTTCCCTACATTTTATTAGATTTTCCTAATATTTTTAACAACTTTTGTTCATGCCAATAACCCTAAATTAATCGATAGAACTTCAAATTTTATTAGCATGTTAAAATTACCAAACACTTTGATCATCATTCATCTGCCAAAGAAACATGACAACTCAGTATTTATTCTCCTTTAAAGCAAAATTAACAAATTTTTAATCTAGAGTAAAGCTTTAATACTCATTTTAGATATTCCTCTAGTCCATTTATTTTTAAATGTTTAAGAACTATATTCTGGTTATTAATAATGACATTTCTTACCAGGATCTGCTAATCCAGTGGTCTCTAACAGTATGTAATCAAATTTCCCTTTCTTCTGCATCAAATTCTCAATAGCTTTAAGGCCACTGTCCCTGGAGAATGCCAAAACATGATATACATTGATTGCCTGAATATTTTAAAGTAATCATCACAAACATTTAAAAATATATTTAGCAACCAGGGATAAAGATCTCTAAGGCATGTGGAAATTTACCTCAGTCCCAAGCTTCTAACATGTCCATCCAGTATTTACCAGTTTGGGGGAGGGGAGGGAAATGGATGCATATATGCTGACAGGTAACAAGAAGTCAGATACTTGATGAGTTAATACTTTAATTTTATTAAAATTAAAAGCAGAGGGAATTTTAATATACCTGACTAAAGTAAGTCAGAACCTGTTATTTTTATAGCTTTACGAAAGAAAAAAATCCATACAGAAAATGACAAAATTTAGGAATTACAGTAGCTTAATATAACAGCTAAAGGGACATTATAATTAAATACCTTTCAATTCTGTTCTGAATTAGAGTAGCAGGCTTTAATTTCCTTTTTTTCTTAATAATATCAAAAGTGCAAGAAAATATTTAATTTTAATTGTCTAAGAAAATCTGTTAAGTTTTAGCCTTGTTAATACACTTGACTCAAACACCTAAGATAGTAAATGATGTAGAAGAAATTTAATTCACTAGAATATACAAAATCAACCATATGGGTATTAACTTTCCTAATTTGCTCAACATTTGAGTGACTACTATGTGTCACTCCTTTTCTAAGAGCTGTTATATTGGTGAATAAAACACTGTCCTTGGAAACAACTATAACTGGTGGAACAGGATG
This sequence comes from Aethalodelphis obliquidens, assembly GCF_003676395.1. NCBI lineage: Eukaryota > Metazoa > Chordata > Mammalia > Artiodactyla > Delphinidae > Aethalodelphis > Aethalodelphis obliquidens. The sequence goes on from NW_020837951.1 coordinate 50,756,519, forward strand.
TGAGGTTTTTCTCTTTTTTCATGGTCATTTATTTTTGTTTTTAGAGGTTGAATTCTTGGAAATAAGACCAATGACTTATTAAATTCAGAATAATCACTTTTTACACATTAAATGAGACTTTCATTCATCACAGGGATTATTAATTAAAACCTGACATCAAAAACAACAACAAAAACTCAATAAAAGGACCACAGCATTAGAGCAGATAGAAAAACAAGGCATCAAGAAATGCTTTAAGAAAATGCATACTAATAAGTCGTTTACTTGAAAATACAGTGAAGAAGATTATGTAGATTCAGTTAATTTACATAAGGAAATCGAAGCTAGAAATATAACCAATAAACATTTCCAGAAGCCAACAAGCACACAGTAAAAACATTCCTCACTTTACGGAACAGCAGAGGCAACCGTTTCTAAGTTCCAGCCATTCTTCATAGAGTTCTCCACCTTGGCTGACAGCTAAGGATTTCTCCAACGCACTTCCTAGAATGATTAACAAGAAGCACTCTTTAGATTATGTCCACTAGTCAACCAAAAACAAAGATGAGTATACTCAATAATGGAGCAGATTTCAAAGCAGACAATACACTTCGTAACTTTTATTCTTTCATTCTATTCAGGCTGCGTCAATATTTTAAACTATACTACTCTAGATTATTTTAGCTTTTCTTTCTTTTAGAGAATTTAAACCCCTAAAGAGGCAAATGTAAAATCTACTTCGTCTTTAGGCCTCTTACTAGCCTGCTCCCATTTCCTAATAAAGTAGCTATTTTAAAGGCGTTCTTTCTTGTCCATGGCCAACTCTCTAGATAGACCAGTATGTTTATATATTGGTTTTTATATGCCCTTCAATCTCTTACCTATGTTTTCTTTTCATTCTTCCTCTAAATTGTTTCTGTGTCTACTAGACAGACTGTTCAGTATTCCCCATATGAGTTATACCCTTAGTTCATTTTGAGGAAGTTTTGCTTGGCCAGGGTACCAATGTGCTCACTTAAAAATTAAATTTTAATCAAATACACATACGTTTCCTAGCAATGCTTACTTGAGAAAGGATAAAGTATATTTGAGAGCCTGAGATGCTTGTTATCAAATAAGAATTATTTAAAAGTCTTACTTTTCCTCCAGTAAAGAAACATACCCAAGCCAGGAAAGAGTTCTAAATATCCAGTAAAGCAAATGACCAACAACAACAACAAAAACCTGAATCATTTTTCACTTACATATATTTTTTGTTTATACTTCAGTTAGGCAATGATAAAGAGTTTTGAAAGGGGCTGCTACATATTTCAGGGTGTAGAGAACATTAATAAAATGAAAAGGAAAGTATTACAAATGCTGTAAAGGACAAAGTTGTGAAAAAGGTCCAGAAAGAGTGAAGAAAGATAGTAAGAAATAATAATAAATGTAATCAGTGTCCAACAGAAGATCAGTTAATAAGAAGTTAGAATTAAAAACTATGATTAAAAAATCTTAGGATTTTTATTTTTGTCTAACAAGACTCTTTAGTTTACTGAAACTATCTTCAGTTTGCTAAAACTAGAAATAAAGTTCAACTAACAGGCCTCCCATCCTGTTAATAATCCTAGCTCCTTTACCAATTTGTAACTGAAAAAAAAGTATAATTTAAGAAATACCCTAACTGAAGTTATATTTTTTGGCTAAACATGAGATTTATTAAAATTCACACTTGAGAAGAAAAGCTTATAAAAGAAATCAGAGAATTGTGTCTAACACTGCTGTATACATTTTTTTTAAACACAGTTCAATATTAAATACAAAAAAACTGGAATGTTAAATATACACATTTTCACAGATAAAGGAAGTTGCTTGAGGATGGAGACCACATGTTTAACTTATTTTTTAAATCTTCTGTTTTAACTGTTTTGCAGAATAATAAACGTTCAACAAGATAAACTTATAAGCCTGAAGCATTTTCAAATATATTTCAAAAGTTGCAATTATACAATACAGTCAGTACAAAAGGACCTTCCTAGTTGGTACAAAAATCTTCCTGAAAGATATTCTTTCATATCCTTAGATTTTTACTTCTGGAGATATTTATTTTATGCAAAAATCTAATTTAATTCTGTTGGTATGAATTCTAAAGTTAAACAAAATAAAATTTTAAAGAAATTATCTTATTTCAGTATCTCGAATCCATACAAAATAAAGCTTAACATAAATGAATCTAATTTTTCCAAAACTATCTACAGCAATGTGTTCACATTATCATGTCTTGCCTTTTCATTTTAAAATATGGAATATCAATTCACCAGTTGAATTAACTGTCCAATAAATTCTTGCAGCATGGCATTTACTGAACTTTACTTACCTTCCCCGAATTCATTTAAAATCACTGCTATTCTTTTACTATGTTGCTCTGTCAAAATATAGTTCAGAAGTGTTGTCTTCCCAGCACCTATAAAATATGTTTCAAATAACAAAATTCAAAGACTAATTTTAGAGACACAAAAAAAGATATAAAGGGACTTCCCTGGTGGTCCAGTGGTAAAGAATCCGCCTTACAGTGCAGGGGATGCAGGTTTGATCCCTGGTCAGGGAACTGACCCATATGCCGCGGGGCAACTAAGCCCGAGTGCCACAACTACTGAGCTTGCGGGCCTCAACTAGAGAGCCTGCGTGCTGCAAACTACAGAGCCCACGCGCCCTGGAGTCCGCGCACCACAACCAGAGAGAGAAAACCCGCACACCACAACTAGAGAGAAGCCTGAGCGCTGCAATGAAGAGCCCATGCACCGCAAAGAAAGATCCCGCGTGCCTCAACAAAGATCCCACATGCCACAACTAAGACCCGATGCAGCCAAAATAAATTAATAAATTAAAGTCTTAAAAAAAAAGATATAAAGAGTCCTAACACTCTTTAAAATTTGCATGCTATTCAAATATTATTTAACAATGGTAAAAGAAGATTCTAGAGGAAAAGATTAAAGTATCCTTTGAAAACTATTAAAAATGCTTTATGCTAACATAAAATTTTATAAATATTTACAAATACTCCAACAAGGAGCGTCACATAGATTTCTTTGACCTCATATGACAAAAAAATATACCTTCTATATAACTTACACAATTAATGTAAGGGCATCTAAATTTTCTATTAAATAAGGAATTATTGAAGTAAGGGCTCCTAAGGAATAAAGTACTTGTGTAGTTTACAAAACATAAAATATTTAAATCCCTTCACACGATGACAATGTTTCTTAGTCAAGAATATATGGTTTACTTCCCCAGAATTTACACATAAAGACCTTTCTTTTATTTTAACATTCACCATTAACCAGACACAAATTCAGAATATCTATATGGCTACTTTTAGTATGCTTAAAGCAATCTATAAAATTGATTACATACACACACACACACACAATGGAGAATGGACCTAGGAAATGTTAACAAAAGACACAATAATCAGTATTAGGAAAGAAAAGTTCATAAAGCTATGCTAACTCTATCCAGTAGGTGGCACATTACACCTAATACATTCAGCTCAAGCAGAAAAAAAACTTGTCTTGTGAACCATACATACCAAAGTCCATGGAGGGGAAAACAAACAAACAAACAAAAAAAACCCTAACTGCATACACATACTAGTGCAGTTCAACTGTATAAATATGTCATTTATTTACCTATTTTTCTGCTGGTGCGCATTCGGGTTGTTTCTAGTGTTTTGCTATTACAAATAATGCTGCTAAGAACTTTTACAGGTAAGCTTGTACACATCTTCCGAAGTACATTTACAAGATTTCTAGGGTATAACTAGGAGGGATTTACTGAGTAATAGGGTATTAATATCTTCAACTTTTTTGGGTCACATTCGTATAAAGCTATCAAAGGGATAGAAGGCTTGTATTTAGCGGGCTTTAGGAAGCTCAGTATCACTAAAGTTTGACATTTAGAATGGAAGGGACAGACCTTAAGCACACAGGGCAATGAGAAAATTCTTAAAACCAGTCCAAGTGTGAGACAGGTGCCCTGAGCATGAGTGCTGCACTAAGCAGTGGCAGTGAAAATGGAAAGGAAGGGGTGGATGTAGGAGACCTAACAGAATTACTAGGGCTTCATAATTAACCATATTATGAAGCAAAAGACGTTAAAACACAGTTCCGTCACTCAAAAGTCTCCTATGGACCAGATTTTACACTGAGCCTTGGTGAAAAGTGCACAAGACACAGACAAACTCTCTCTACCTTCAGGAAGCTTAGAAACATTAAAGGAAGTGGGAGAAGGAGGGGAATTCAGAGCAATAAAGAAGCAATTATGTCATGGGATGACACATTCAATAGATATACAAGATGTCAGGGAGCACCTAAGAGGGACATCTAGCCAGAGGACTAACAGAAGAAAGTATTCCTGGAGCCAAGACACTTGGCACATTGTAGAAGTAAAAGTCGTTCAGTGTGGCTGGGCCACAGTTTCGCAGGCTAAAGAGGTGGTCAAGAACCAGATTGTAAAGCTCTTGTAATTCATGTTAAGGAATTTGAACTTTAACCCAAATAGAAACCACTGAAGGGTGTGACAAAATCGATTGACATTCATAAAGATCATTAAGGCTCCAATACAGAGAATATATTAAAGGGCAGCAGGACTCAAGACCAGTTAGGAAGCTTTTAGAATATTGCAGATGGTTGGGCTCACAGAAGCAACCATCATTCATGATGGGATGGTAACATGAAGTTTTAGACATGCTGAGTTTGACATGTCTGTGGGACATCAAAATAGAAACCAGCTGGGTATGAAGTTAAAAGGATGGACAGAGAGGGAAAAAAATAAACTTTAAAGGAGAAGCCAGAGAAGTAGGTGGAAAATCTGATGAAAAATGTGATGGAAACCAAGGCAACAAGAGTTCAAGAAAGAGAAAATGGTCAAGAATAAGTAAGGAAACCATCCCCTAGATTCAGCAACAAAGTTGCTGGCATTAGTCCTCCCTCCTAAGCTTCAGACCATTATCTCCAATGCTCTTCTGATCTACCAGTGAGCAAAATGGGGTAAGACAGGAGGGCAAGTCTAAACTATACTGTTTCAGAAAAGAAATTTGCTCAACTTCACAGTAGAGCAGCCTCTGAATAACAGTGGGAAATTCCTTTATTAATAAATAAACTACTTTATAAAATTAATCCTGAGTAAAAATGAAAATAAACTTAGTCTACAAAGCAACAAAAGAGAAATGCCAGTGATTTAATTCCTATTTTTATATAAAAGGCCCTCAGGTGCACCAAGTTTGTACTTGTCTCCAGCAGCATCTAGCAGTGGTACTGTTTTCCCCAGATCGTTTCACTTTATCTACATTTCTTAACTTTTTTCACACTTTTAATATGGTATTTATTCTAGCCCTTCTAGTTAACTGTAAAGTTTTAAAATAATACTTCTCAAACTTTTCCAGTAAAGTACCTCTAGTGTAAGGGCATAAACTGTCCTTCAGGAAATTGTACTATGTTTATAAAGCTATGAATTCAAGTGATCCCATGAACTCCTGAAAGTCCTCACTTTGAGAAATATAGCCTTTGAGGGCACAGTAATTTTATTCTTACTCTTTCTCCTACAGTACTTTACAAATAGACCTCAAAAAAAAATGTTTGAGATAGAAGTACTTTACACGAAAGGCTGGAACAGACTGGTTCGTGAGGAAGAGAAATATACTGAGGAATGGTCCTCCGGTGTCGGGCATTTTCAGAAAGGTCACACTTTAAATGGAACAGAGTTATACGGTAGGTATTTCTTGCCCCACTAAGCAGAAGAGAGAAGCAAAGTCAGACAGGTGACTGGAACTATTTCCGTTTTCAAGTGAGGCAGGTGAACTTTAGAAATACAAGGTAACTTGTTAGAGGTCACATGCATAATGAGGGGCGGGTCCGTGCTTCACACTGCAAAGCCAGAACTGGTTTCAAAAATGCGAGGCGAGGCTAATTTTCAATCTCACTTGATAAATGTGACCCTAACTTAGAGAGGTCTGAGCATAACCTCTGAGACGAAAAGCAACCCAGTCGGAGAGCAACTGACCCAGCCCCTACCTCAGAGACATTTGCTGTCGGCCAGAAGGCCCCGATGCCTAAGGAGAACAGGCACCGTCAGCCTCAAACTCACAGGACAACAGCGTTCACTGCATTTTCTGACCGGGACTGTTAGTTACCTAAATACCCGGTGATAATTGTGACTGGGATCTTAGCGCCGGGACCAGACGTTTCCTCCTTCTCCTCTCTTTGCTTCGTCTTAATGGGGACCAATTCAGGACAATCCTCCTCCGCCTGCTCCTCTTCCCCATCCGCAGAGCCAATACCATGAAACATCCTGGCAAACAGCACAGCACACCTCTACCTAAGAGAACCACCTGGAATCAAGACGCCGGCCCGCAGCTGCGCATGGTAAGTGCGCGGCGCGTGCTTGACGTCATCATGCCGCGACGCGTGGCGCCTCCTGATGCCGCCCACGGTTATCACCTGGTCTCCGGCTGAGGACCGCCTCCCCTCTTAGACACGCCCCCAGGGGAACAGGGCAGGTCCCTGGGGCGTGTTCTCTGAACCGGACCCGAGTGAGTCGGACTTGTTGAGCCCAGACCTTACGTCGTCTCTGTGTGCGCCTTTGTCCTTAAAAGCTAATGGCTGGTTGGTGGTAGAGTTGAGTCCCGGGTGGTTGGAACCTGGAGTGAGTAGCCTGTCCTAAACAGCTCTCATGAGGAATAGGCGTTATCAACTTGACATTTCTTAGTATCATTAAAATTTTTTTTTAATTGATAGGAGAAAGAATGGGAAGCTGTTAACACTGCAAAGGTAATTGTAATTTTTCTGCCTGAACTAGTGAAACTTTTTTCTTTTTTATAATTGCAGATTTTACATGTATATCCAAATTTTTACTACGTACATGCATTATTTTTATTTATTTTGTCTTCTCATTTTTTTATTTGGACTCAGGTACCCTGAGTTCATTTATTATATTCTTTAGTGCATGACACTCTCATCAATAATCCATGGATAGTCTGGACAAAGAATGTCACCTGCCATATCAGTAAACAAAGGCTGTTGCAGCCATCAAGCCATTAGCCTCTGCAGCCAAACCAACAGTGCACCCTGAGGGGACTCAGGATGGAGAACAGGATACGGGCCCTAGATAGTTAAGGTGCATATCAAAGGAATGATTTCATTAAGCCCAGACTCTTTCATCTTCCCATACATAGAAGAGCACTAAATTCATTAACTTGAGATGTCTGGTTTTCTTTAATTAACAGTAATCTTTTGACGTTCTTACTACCTGGTTTGGGTTTTTGGGGTTTTTTGTTTGTTTTTTTGTTTGTTTTGCAAAAACTCCTAGATCCTGGCTCCTCCCTTACATCTTTGGAACAGTCCCTTAGAGCTGTCTGAGAGGCTGCTCCCAGGCTTAATTCCTCATGAATAAAACATAATTCTCAACTTTTAGTTTGTGCACTTTTTTTAGTCTACGGTAGTTCTCCTTTATATTTACATATATATTTATGTATATTTACAATGAACTCCTTTGACCTCACCTCTAACCCAAGAACATTACCAATAAGTTACACCTATTCATGTGGCTGTCTCCTATTCCAACCCTCTGCCTCTCCTCTGAGATAGTAAGCACTCTCATAGTGGTTGATCATAGGTGACTTACTTCCTCTTTTCTTTTTAGTTCTATCACTTATATATGTACTTAGACAATATGATGTTTAATTTTGCTTGTCTTTGAATTTCATAAAAGGAGTATCGTACAATATATAATCTCCTAGGGTTAGCTAATTTTCCAACTCCACTGTTGTATTATATCGTTATATGACTCTGCAGCAACTTATTTATCCATTTCCTGTCAATCATTTTCAGGTTTTGCTCTTATGAACAGCATTGAGTGACGCTTCAGCGTTACTGCCTGAACAGAAGCTGTTACAGCTGTGACTTCCTTCTCTTACATATTTCTCAGGCAAGTTCTTGCAGATTCCCTTACATGACTCTGGCTGAACATTATACTAACATCTCTTATCTCTCACCAGGAACGTGTGCCCTTTAGCGGCTCAGTCAAGAGGATGGACAAGTACTGCTGTAACAGTGTGTAGCCTCAGTCAGGAGCAAGAAGAGTTTTATACAGTGGTCAAAAGTTAAAGGCACCCCAAATGTCCATCAGCTGATGAATGGATGAACAAAATATGGTATAATGGAAAAGTATCTCACAATAAACAGAAATAGAGTACTGATACCTGCTACAAGATGAATGAACCTCAAAAGCATTATGCTGAGTGAAAGAAGGCATTCACAGAACACCACATATTGTATGATTCCATTTACATGAAATGTCCAGAATAGGCCGATCTATAGAAACAAAGCAGATTATTTATTATCAGGGACTAGGGGACTGAAGACAGTGACTGTAAATGGGTACATTTGGGGGCTGATGAAAATGTTCTAAAACTGACTGTTGGTCATGGTAGCACAACTCTCTGAACACACTAAAAACCACTCAATTGTACACTTTAAATAGGTGTATTGTACGGTATGTGAATTTTATCCCAAAAGAGCTGCTATTTAAAAAAGCCTCCCAGGAGTTCCCTGGTGGTCTAGTGGTTAAGACTCCAAGCTTCCACTGCAGGGGTCCCAGGTTCAATCCCTGATCAGGGAACTAAGATAAATAAATAAAATAAATAAAAATTTGAAAAAAATAAAATAAAAGAGTCTCCTCTGTGCATCAAAATGTGGTGGTGACAGTGTGCATTTGCATAGAAGCACTGCCTTCAGGTCTTGCCTCCAGCAGTTTCAAGTTCTGGCCTTCTGAGTAGAGTTATCATTTGTGGTAATTTCCCAATTGAGACATACCTAGGTATGAGTATAAAGATTAGAGCTTAAAATTTTTCCTTTAGTCTTTTTCCATAGTATTCTTCAGCAAGATGTCTATCCATGAATTCTATGGAGTTCTACCATTTTCTTTTCTGACTCTAGTAACTGGACAGAATTTAGGAAGCACGTGTCTGAAGAGGTGAGGGATTTGATTTATTTAGTTATATGGCTTTCAATCTCAGCTCTTCTTGCATGTCTGAGTATGACTGTTTTTACTTCTATCTTAACACAGGACACCAATTTTATCCATTCTATTCTGAGTGAGACGTTGTTGTTTTTATTTAATCCAAAATGCCTTTTAAAGTAAGTTTTTAAATGTCCTAAGTATAATATTATAGAATCTATCACATCTCTTCTATTCTATTCTGCAATCTATTACAATCTATTCCAATGTAACTTTAAAATTTCCTCATTTTTGCGTTTTATTTAATCACAGTTGCTTTAGGGTAAAATGATAACAATAATAATAATGTGTGGATCCCTTACTAAGTGATAGGCATTATGTTAAACATATTAAATGCATCATCTCATTTAACTCTGCAAGATAAATGTTATTTGTATACCCATTTATAAGCAAGGAAACTGAGGCTTAGAAAAGTTAGATATCTTGCTCAAAGTTGTACATTCAGTAAATTCAGCCCTGCAGCTCCATGCAGATCTTCCTGACACTAAGTCCCATGCTCTTCTAAACCAGAGATCTGCAAACTTTTTCTGTAAAGGGCCAGGCAGTAAGTACTTTAGTCAACAAGAAAATTCAAGGATTTTATGTAGGTACTCATAAGAGAGAAAACAAATGTCCACACGTTTTGAAATTTGAGCCTCATATAATTTTCATGTCATGAAATATTATTCTTTTAATTTTTTTCAACCTACAAAAAATATAAAAATCATTCTGAGCTTGCAGGCTGTACAGAAAGAAGCAGCAAGCCATAGTTGGCCAACTACTGATCTAATATGCACTGCCTTGTTAAGCTGAATTTTGCAAAAACAGATCACGCTTGCTATTTTAAACTCAGTTTGTAAATCATTCACCATTGCAACCACTCCCCATCCTCAAAGGGTTAGGTACCATAGTATACTACCATACTAATATTCAGAGGAAGGTAGGTCTGAAACAGAGAAGTCTAAACTATTTCTCCAAGGACACTGATACCCAATTTAAAGAGCACCTGACTCTTTGCATTGTGGTAAGAGCCCTCTGTTGGCGCAGAGCTGGATTCCAGCAGCTCAGCTTTGTGGCAATAACCCTGCCATATGTCCTTTGGCATAATTCCCTGCTCCTCCCTTTTGCCTCATTTTTCTCCTTTGAATAATTATGATAGTTGCCACGAGAAAAAGTAAGGACTGTAGCTACATCCAAATCAGAGGAAAGCTAAAAATAATGCCAACTTGGTATTGTTTTTTTCTCTCAATTTTGCAACTTCCTGCAAAGGAAAGAACAACACATCAGTGACCAGCAATAACTATTGGCTTAGAGAAAAGGAAACTGAGGGTTTCAAAATTAACCCAGTTCCTCTTATCTAGCTGTGGTTGGTAAATAAATAAATATTTCTTAAATGCTAATATTTATTGATTTATTTGCTATTTTTCATTAGATGCACATGAACTTAGTGGGAATATCTCTGAAAGGCCAGAGGCCAGTGGTTTTTATTCTTGTAACTGCCTTAGTTAAGACAGAATAACAATATTCAAGTATCATATAGTCCTCTGTTAAGATATAAAACCATTTTATGCACATGAAGTAATATTCCTTCCCCAAAATATTGAAGGTGACTGGCAGGTGAAATAAGTACCTTTCTGTGTTTTTAGGGAGCGTGACTTTCATTTAAGGCTGTCAGTAATATTATTTGAATTCATTATCTTAGGCTGTTAAACTATGCTACTTATAAGGCTTAGTTTACAGTCCAGTCACTTTTAAATCAGCTTCCCACAAAATCTTTAAAAAAAAGAGAAGCACCATTCAAAGCCTGCAGGCTGGCCAACTTGAGTGGTGCACTATTCTCTCTAAAATATACTATCAGGCAAAGAGTGGGTGTCGAGCAAAACTAGAAAACTGTTGTGCAATGATTTATATTGTAATGGGTTAGGAGACAGTCTAAATAATATCCTCTTTTACTGTCGATAGAAATTTAGAAGTGACATTTGTGGCTTTATTTAAGTTTCACTTTCTAACTTCTATGGTTTTAAAGAAATGTATGCCAAAATCCATAGGCACCTGCTCATGATTGCTTAAATGTAAATAAAAGACACAGAAACAAAAGTGAAAGATCTCCATTCTTCCTTCCTCTTACTAATCCTCCAAATTTCCTCAAAGACTGTTCAATTGCACTTAACTGAAATACTGTGCTATCAGCAAAGCCAGGGCTTCCTGGTTTCAAGACCAGTGTCTTTGGAGTCCCATAGCTCTGTCTCTCAATTAGGCATTACGACTTCACTTATGGAGGAAGATTCATGAACTTTCTTCAGATTGACTTACTTACTTTCCTCTTATTATTTTAATGTTTTTGTTCTGCCCTTGAGTCTCAGTGTAGGCTGCTCCAAATACATAGCAGCAAATATTTTCAAGCCATGCAGCCACTTCCGTATCTCTGTCTCAATCACATAATCTTTCTATGGGAACTTCCTTCACATCAGCACCCTTACTCCTTCTGCAAGCTACCTTTATTTTAGTGGTCCTTCCAAACTTATGTGCATAATAATTTGAAATTTCCTGAATTAGGTACTGTATGTTAGGTACATCCCCCTCTTCTTTAATAATAGCAGACCCCCTGAATTTTAAGCTAGGTACATGGCCTCTTAGGATAAAGATTACCCTTCCTAGTCTACCTTGCAACTAAGAATGGTCATGTGATGAAGTTCTGGCTCATGGACTGGATGAGAAGTGGTGTGTGGCAGTTTTGTAGAACCTAGTGTCCTTCATTTCTTCTTTCTCTTGCTGCCTGGGATACAGAAGTGATGGCTGGAGCGATTCTTGGTTACTAAGAATGGGAGCCACACCCCAGAGATGTGGGAGCAGGGACCTGGAAGCAGCCCACACCCTGGCGTGGAGCTGCAGGAGAGGAAAATGAACTTTCGTGCTGTTTAAATTTCTGTTCATGCTACTGAAACGAACTCTAACCAATAGAAGGTTTTACTTGTTTGTCTTTAAAATAATATAAATAACACCTGAATGTATTCTAATTAGAAAAAATTCAGACAGTGCATGTATATATGAGATTGTACTTATTTACAGGTGTGTGTATGATGACATTCATGCAGTATGTTTGAAAGGATACACATCACTGTACTAATAGACAGGGGCAATGGGGGAAGAGGAGAAATGGTTACATTTTATTTTTTAATACATCTTTGTATCGTATTACTGGTTACAAAAGACAAAAGGCATCTATAACTTTTAACACAAATACTAAACATTTTTAAGTAAATAAGATATATATCAACAACCTTTTTATGGAAGGCAAAATTTTAAATAGCTATCAAACTCTTAATTTTATATGCCTTTTGACCTAGGAATTCTATGGCTAGAAATTTGTCCTACATATATACATATGTAGACATTTATGACATATATAGTAGGTGTGTTGTAGGTAAAATGTTGGAAAAATCCTAACTATCCACCTGTAGGGGAGTAGCTAAATAAATTTGGCACATCCATACATTGGAATACTATGGTAAAACTTTGCGTTGTATTTACATATGAAACTGCTAGAAGCATCTTTGTTTTGGACAGCCCCCAAGAAAAAGACAGAAAGAAGAGTCTGAATGAAGCTTTCTGAATAACAAGAGAATCTATACTATACACGATGGATTTCTTTCTGATCACAGGTGTGGTAAATTCATGTACAGCTTAATTGAACAAATTTAATCTCCCATAACACTTGTATTCTATAGATTAAATAACCAATTATGATTTCCTTTAACAAACATGTTTATAAGCTTTATGGTCATTACATGCTTTAAAGTTGAAGGTGACATTCCTAGGAGATTAAATAAAAACTTTGAAGCTAACAATTGACTCACCTGGAGAGCTACTTGCTCATTTTCAGTAAACATTGAAGAGAAAAATTAATATAACAGGGATTAACATATACACACTACTATATATGAAACAGATAACCAACAAGGACTTATTGTGTAGCACAGAGAGCTATACTCAATATTTCGTAATAACCTATAAGGGAAAAGAGTCTGAAAAAGTATATATATATGACTGAATCACTTTACTATACACCTGATACTAACACAACATTGTAAATCAATGATACTTCAAAAAAAATTAAAATTAATTTAAAATTAAAAAAGAAAGACCATACTCATAAGCACACATACGATAAATATGTCACAATAGCAATAGCGCACACATAGACCTTTGCCCTACCTGGCCAGTGCTCCTTGTTTCCTTGCTCATTGTGCTTCTGTGGTCACCAGAATACAAAACATTCACTTTATTATCTTAACTGAACAGAATAGTAACCAGATGAGTACTTTGAATTCTAAAAACTCTTGTGTCGATAAGATTCTGCCTTTCCAAGTTTTGCATCAAGTATCATTGTGACCCATAATTTCTCTTTTAATATTAAGCAAAGCAGAATCAAGTTTTTAGTTTAAAATGTTTTCTTTTGGGCTTCCCTGGTGGCGCAGTGGTTGAGAGTCCGCCTGCCGATGCAGGGGACACGGGTTCGTGCCCCGGTCCGGGAAGATCCCACATGCCACGGAGCAGCTGGGCCCGTGAGCCATGGCCACTGAGCCTGCGCGTCCAGAGCCTGTGCTCTGCAACGGGAGAGGCCACAACAGTGAGAGGCCCGCGTACCGAAAAAAAAAAAAGTTTTCTTTCACTAGTACAAGGTCACTAAAAAGATATATTCTTTTTTTTTTAAAAAAAAGATATATTCTTAAGAAGAAAAAGAAAAGTACAGAATAGTGCAGTTCCACTGGGAAGGGAAGAGCAGGGAAGAGAATGGTTAATATAATAATATTTAGTTTTAATACTTCATTTAAAAATGTCTCTACCTCACCTTGTTTTCCTGCTTACCGCTTTCTGAGCAATGGGTAAAATTCTGGTCACTACTTCACCATTAATTTCTTATCAATCCATTGCCACTTTCCCAGCTGAAAGGTAAAACATCCTTTTAACCTTTAACTTTTCATTTTGAAACTACTTCAAAATAACTTACAAAAGTTACAAAAATAGTACAGAGATTCCCACATATACCCTTCATCCTGTTTCCCCTAATTTTAATATCTCACACAATCGCACCACAGTTATCAAAAGCAGGAAATTAACATTGACACAATGCTGTTAACTAATCTACAGACCTTATTCAAATGTTGCTTGCTGTCTTCTGTTTGCCCGCTAACATCTGTTTTCTGGACCGGGATCCAGCATACGATCTCACATTGCACTTAACTGTCACATGCCCTACCTTAATCAGGAGTATTTCTCTGTCTGTCATTCCTGAACTTGACAGTTTTGAAGAGTGTTTGTCAGTTATTTTGTAGAATGTCCCTCAACTTGGGGTTGTCATATGCTTCCTCAGGATTAAATTCAGGTTATGCATTTTGGGCAGGAGTACCACAAACCGACGGTATATTCTTCTCTGTGTATCACTTCAGAAGGCATGTGATATCCATCCGTCCCTTTACTGGTGATCATTTAACTCTGATCATTTAAAAGTACTGTCTGCCAGGTTTCTCCACCATAAAGTTACTGTTTTCCCCATTGCAGTTAATAAGTATCTAGTGGGAGATACTTTGAGACTATGTAAATATCTTGTTTTTCATCATACTTGTACTTTAGCCCACTAATTTTATCATCCATTATTCTTTTTTTTAATTACAGCCTTTTTAGGGTATAATTTACCTAGCACAAGATTCACCCATTTTAAGTGTACAATTCAAGAGTTTTAATACATTTATCCAGTTGTACAACAATCACCACAATCTAGTTTTAGAACGCTTCCATCAACCCCCAAAGTTCCTTTGTGTCTGTTTACAATCCGTCTTCTCTCCACCTTGGGCCCCAGGTAACCATTGATCTGCTTTGCGTCTTTGTTTATACAATACACTAATCTTTTTCTCATTATTCATTTGCTTGACTTTCTACCCTGTTCATCTGCATAGGAGCAGACATAGATAGTTTACGAATGAGAAAACTTCAATCTAACACATTGTTTGGTATTTGACATGGGACATTGATCAGCCTGAAAGTCAAGAGAAATGATGAATCATTCACTGACGTCAAACTAAAAATGGCCTTTGGAAATTCTATATATTAGTAGGAGCTGAATGATCCAGATGCTTTAGATCTTCAATTAATTCATAAGTCTTCTCAATTAAATTCCCTTTCTGAATATGCTAAGTCAAAGGCACAACATTTGATATCTTACAAGTGTTCAGTAATTCTGATTTTATCACATCAGCGTGACTTGGAAAAATATTAAGGTCCGGAGGTTTTGTTTCTTCGTTTTGTTTTGTTTGGCTTTGGTTTCTTAGTGTTATAGGTCTTCACTCCTTGGTTTGCTGTTTAAAAGTGTTTTCATCAGAGCCAGTTTAACTAACTCGATGCAATATAATTTCAGGGCTAGTATGTCTTTCCCACACCCTCCAAGTGAGTATGAAAAAGCTTCATCATTTTAGAACTGCCAGCTTGAACTATATAGACCAAATGTAGCTCACAGTTGTTTTTTTTTTTGTGTGTGTTAAGCAATGTTTAAAAAATCAGGGCATTTCCATTTGTAAACATTTACGTATTTGGCTTTTCTCGAGAAATCCTTAAATCTTGTGATACAAGGCTCATGTTTCCATAGCTAGAGCTAAGCAGTAGCAGTCCACTTGAGGAACAGAGCACGTGTTCAGAGCACATGCTCTTCAGTTTGTCATATCCCACCAGTTCCTCATTCAAACTTACCAAGACTGCTTCCCTCAGTTAAGCTCCTTGCCCAACCCCGTTCAGCATTTGAGTTTGCAATCCTAGGTTGAAACCTGAACAATAATTGTTGGATTTTTTTTTTTAATTGAGCCAAAACAGACAGAATAAAGCTCACTAATCTTTTTTTTTTTTTTTTTGTTTTGTGGTACGCGGGCCTCTCACCGCTGTGGCCTCTCCCGTTGTGGAGCACAGGCTCCGGATGCGCAGGCTCAGCGGCCATGGCTCACGGGCCCAGCAGCTCCGTGGCATGTGGGATCTTCCCGGACCGGGACACGAACCCGTGTCCCCTGCATCGACAGGCGGACTCTCAACCACTGCGCCATCAGGGAAGCCCAAAGCTCACTAATCTTAAGTGTACAGATTAATGATTTTTTTTTCATATAACCACAGATATAGGAAAATTTAACTTTTTTTTCATCCTTCACCTACACCTACACCTAGTACAAACACTATTTCTATCTCCCCACACTTTCAATATGTTTATGATGGCTAAATTAATATTGATTTTAACATTGTTATGACTGTGTACATGATATTCACAGTTGATCCTCAGGGTGTCCTATGAATATATTTTTCTTTCTTACTCAATTTTTTGTTTTCCCTGAAATTAATAGCTTTTTTGTTTTTGTTCTTGTAGTTTTGTTTGTTTGCTTACTATTATGTACTTATCACTAATTTATCTCAAACTCTTAAACACTTTAAATATCCTTTTCATATGTTCAAAAGGATCAGGTATTCCTTTAATTTCACATTCTACACAAAAATCTATCCCGGGGTCATATGACACCTTGATCTTGGACTTCCAACCTCTAGAACTGTGAGAATAAATTTCTAAGCTACCTAGTCTGTTTTATCTTTTTATGGCAGACCTAGCAAATGAATACACCAGTGTTTTGAAATTGCACAATAATATACCTTGAAGTGCGTCTAATTTCACTTATTATCTAGGCACTCAGTAGCTCTTACAGTATGTAAATACATGTCCTCTCCTTGAACTTTCTAGAATTATTTTATTGATGATTTCCTTTCTTTCATTTTTCTCTTTCTCTCTCTTTGTGGGACTGCTCTAATGCAGCTTTTGAACTTCTTATTCTGGTCCTATCACTTTTTTTTTAAACTCTTATTTTCCACCCCTTTGTCTTTTTGCTCTACTTTCTGGGAGATTTGCTCAACTTTATCATTCAAACTTTCTTTGAATTTTTTATTCTGCTAATCCCCAGGTCCCCTTTTTTATTCCCTTAATGTTCCTTTAAAAAATAACATAATATTCTTGTTTCATGGGTTCAAAATCACCTCTTATCCCTCTGTGGATATTTATAATAGTTTTCTGATCCCATCATAGGCTTGGTTTCTTCCAGTTGCTTTTTTGTTTGTTTGTTTTGGTCTCTACCTTTCAAGTTGGTTCTCCTTAGGTGTCTGACAATCTTTGGTTGTCTACTCAAATTTAGGAATGAGGTACTAAAAAAGCTTCTTGGAAGTTCTGACCCCATGGGTAAGCCTTGTTGACTGTCAGCTTTAGTTTTGAGTCATCTGGCTAGGTCATTTATTGGGGGCACTCTTGATGTCTTTCCTCTCAAGTTGGTCAGATACCGGAGAGAAATTACCACAGTGCTCTGAAATTAGAACAGAGGTAAAAGACTTGGGATTTTATTGGGTTGTAAATGTTTCCAAAAATGTTTCTGTTTATGGTATTGAATCTCATCCCCAAATGTGCCAAGTGTTCCCTGAAAGTAATTCTATTTTACCATATGCAGCCTCTGACAGGCTGGGAGAGGGACAGTTATCTGGCTATACAGGGTTGAATAGAAGGTCTATGGATCTAACCACTTCTTAAACACACTTACAAACCAATCCCACTGTTTTTAACCCAACCTTTATCCACATTTCCAGAGGTACTTGATATTCCCAGTCTTTTGGGAGGTCTTTGATGTAATCAGGTACTTCCTAGCTTTTTCCAAGGCAAGGTAAGGGAGCATCTTTCTCAGGTCTATTAAATTGGATACCTCTTGTCTACATGGCTTCTAAATCCCAAAATCTTATTGTTCTTATCTTCCCTCCTAATCTCATTGTCATTGTAGATTTCTGCCTTAAAAAGCAATTCCTTTACTGTCATCTTACTTGGGTTTCAAGTAAAAACCAAAGTAAATGCATATATTCAATGGCTCACCCCAAATCAGAAGTCAGTTTTGCATTTTTACAAGGGAACTAAAAGCTGGCTCAGGAGTGTTTGAAGACAAACAGGCCTGCTTTATAATTTTGCTACTGGCCATCCCCACATTCAGTGTATCTGGTTGACAACTGTATCCACAGAGCAGAAACTACAACTCTGACTCATGCTTTATCTGAGCAGCCACAAGTTCATTCACTTTTATAGTTCACTTGTCAATTGAAAAGGAAACTCTAATTCTAGTAGCTTTAATTTTGGCCAAAGGAATCTTGCAAAATTTCAGATCTTCCTGGCTTTAGTCAAAAGTATTAATCTTCCCCCAACCCCTGGTTTTCTTCTGAAATAACACAGCCTCCAATTTTTGAGTGCTCAGTATGTGCTAGGCACTGGGCTAGCATGCACAATTATCCCATAAATGGGATAATTTACATGCATTATCCCATTTAATCGTCCCTACAACCCTGCAATGTCCACATTATTGTCCCCATTTTGCACAGTGGGAAATTGAGGCTCTGAAAAGTTAAAGGGTTTGTTCAGCTTCACACGTCTGTTAAGTGATGAAACTAGGGGTTAAATTCAAGTCAGCCTGAGTCCTGACCCCCTTTCACTCCACTATGCTATCTTAATGATAATTTCTTTCTGGGATTCTTGCGGGTTCATTTTCATGTCCCCAGGTCATTTAATTATGTTCCCTTCTCCTTTTCCAATCCAATTCCCATACTATATGCCCTATGTCAGTGAATGGCATCCAGCTGCTTCTGTCTTTCCAAATGTCTAGACCACTCTTCTAACCTGTATCTGGCTACCTTCTTACCCACCTTACACATCACTTCCTTGGGAAAGATTTCATGACTTTCCAAGGATCGATTTGGTGTCTTTCGTGTGCTTCTATAACACATACGGAATCCTGTTTGCCTGATTAAAGCAGTGAGTATCCTGTCTAGAAATTATTTATTTACTTATCTATATCTCAACTCCACTAAACTATAGGCTCCTGAGGACAGTGGCAACATCATCTTATTTGTGTGACATGTCTATAGCCTAGTGCAATGCCTGGCACATAGCAGGTGCTCATTAAATATCTTGTTGAATGAATGAATGAATAAACGAATGAAGTTATACATACACCTCAGTCTGAATGAAAAAAACATTTTCATTTAAAATAATGTTCTAATGACATTTTAACATATGTCAAACAGGATTTCATAAAACACACATCTTTAACACTTTACATTTACTATTCAGAATACAGATAATATTTTAACTCCCACATTTAAAACTGTAGTGTGGATGTTAATCCATGAAGTAAATGCTGACAAGTTTGCAAAATACTTATTGAATTTCATTGTAGAATTTTAAAATATGAATTTTAATTTATATATAAATTAAATGTCATCTTATTCTCAGATAGAAATCTGTCATGCTTTGAAGCCTTCTGTTTTAATTGGGGGAAAAAATTCCATTATATAATGGTAAAGTAAAATGCAAGGAATAATCAGAAAAGTATTTATGATCTCCAGTTGTTACTGTGAATGGATCTGTTGTTATTTTTCTTGAGGCCTATGTGATAAACCTCTTATCATAATTCCTGAGGAAATAGAAATTCATACAACTGTTATCAGAATTTATGCAAAATGTTTCTCAGAAGATGTGATTTTCCAGCTTAGATATTCTATGATTCAAAATCAGCCAAATTAAAAGAGCAGATTGATGGGATAAAATACAAAGAATGGGGAGAAGCAATAACCTCGTTCCCTGAAAGAATATAACCTTTTACACAGTCTTTTAAAAATTGTAAAGGGGCTTCCCTGGTGGCACAGTGGTTGAGAGTCCACCTGCCGATGCAGGGGACACGGGTGCCCTGGTCCGGGAGGATCCCACATGCTGCGGAGCAGCTGGGCCCGTGAGCCATGGCTGCTGAGCCTGCGCATCCGGAGCCTGTGCTCCACAATGGGAGAGGCCACAACAGTGAGAGGCCCGCATACCGCAAAAAAAAAAAAAAAAATTGTAAACAATTCAACTGCTTTGTCATGGCACCCCATACAAATCTTTACAGTGATTTGAGAATTCACCTGTGGATTCTATTTAGAATCCGGGAAGGTCTAGGAAGCCACAGTCAACCTCTAAGCTACCCTTGAGGGAAAAGAGTCATTGACCAAATATTAACTGTCCAGATATATTCATAGCATGGCCACACAGTAATGAGAATGAATGGTCTCCAACTGAAGACAACAGTATGGATGAATCCACAAACAAAATGTTGACCAGGCAGAAAAGCTTCCATTTACACAAACTTCAAAAGCAGATAAAACTGATATATGGTGTTAATAGGATATTAGTTGCCCTTGTGAGAACTCAACTAGGAAAGGGTAAGATGGGGGCTTCTGGAAGCTAGTAATATTCTCTTTCTTGAGCTGGGTGATTATTACATGAATGTGTTTACTTTGTACATTTATTGCTGTGTACTTATCTCTACATCTATTAGACATTGAAAAAATTACTAGCAAAATAAAGCATCATCTGTAGCATTTTCCAGTAATCTACTGCAGTCTCCAAGAGCTCCTAATCTAGGGAAGAGAATGCCCTGAACTATGGCCTTCCTAAATGTGGCTTAATGGCAGGATATCTAAGACTATAGTAACAATATGCTGAAATGTAAGTTCCACTGGGATAAACAAATACAACAAATAAGATATTCCACAACCAGATCCGATGGTAATATGCAGAATTTACCAAGGAGATTCTGAGAACCATTTCCATGATTCTTGGATCCCACAGGATTTCTAAAGTGTTTTTGTTTGTTTGTTTGTTTTGTTTTTGAGAAGATTTTGCCAAGGAGAGTTCCCATTTCTGCCTGTGGGGACAGGAGACATAAATGAGGGAGGGCTGCAGCTTCCTTCCAAGGCTTCCAAGACACATTTTAGAGCTTGAAATGACAACTTTATTGCAGCTGGGAGACACACAAGTATGCTGCCTGATGCCTGACCAAGGATGTTAAAGTGGCCTGGGACACAAAGGTAGAGGTTGTGTTGAGATCAGCCAGGATTGTCAAGCCAAGGAGTTGATGAGCAGTTTCAATGAATCGGGTGTGGGCCACATGGAAAAGATCCAACCAAGGGTCATTTGGGGACCCATCAAGTAGGGTCACTTAGAGAGTGGAGGACCCTAGCAGCAGGAAATTGGAGGGGAGCTGCAAAGGAGTCACAAGTAAACAGGAGGCATAGAAATGAAGAAACCAAGTAAAATGACTTATAGGAGAGAAATCTCTAGGAAAACAATCTTCCAAAAGACCTAAAAAGATCCAAGGAAAGAGTCAGCTTTGAATAATAAGAGCTTTCTTATACTCACCATTCCTCCAACCCCAAGAGGTCAGAAACTAGCTAGCCAGCCGTGGTGGGAGAAGAAAAGAAAGGGAAAATAGTACAAAGTGGAGGGAAGAAGGCAACCATGCATGCTTCCCCTCCTTTGCCTCTGCAGGCTGCCAGGCTCAAGCATTCCCCAGCTGGGGGAATATTTGCCATTAAATTTAAGGTGGAGTTTTGATCAGTATCTTGGGCTGGACATTCTGGTCTCAGATTTGAAACTACGTTTGCAACCAAGAACTTTGACCTAAGAGTAAGAGAATGGGACCTGCCCACATTCCCATATGGGATTGGCAAGGTTTATCCCTGCTGAATGCACTTTTGAAGAGGCAGTGGGAAACCATAATAAAGATGTGTTTTGTTTCCATTTATCAGTCATATATTCACTGGATGGGTTACATGGACATTTACATTAGTATACTCAGTTTTTATTTTTTTAATCTGTTTTTTAAGTTTTTAATGAGGTATAGTTGATGTACACTCTTATATAAGTTTCAGGTGTACAACATAGTGATTCACAATTTTTAAAAGTGTACTGAATTTTTTAAAAGTTTATTGCTGAATGATGATCTGGTCCTGGACAGAGAACCATGTCAGGATTCTAAATTCACGGTATGCCTGCTAATACAGGTTGCCTATACTAACTGACGTTTCTTCAAGCTATCCCCTCTCAACTATGTTAAAATAATCCAAGCTAAAACTTCATCTGATAATGGTTTTTAATCTTATACCCTTTGAGGATATTTGCATTTTATTTGGTAAGTCTCAAGCAGCTTTGGTATATAACAGAATCATCTGGAGACCTTGGCAGACTTATAGAGGTCTATGCTTCATCCTGTTTCAATGAGTCTGGGCCTCTGTGTTTGTTCTTAGCTCTCCAGGTAATTCTAATCTTCTCAAAGTTTGAGAACTTTTGTCTTAAAAGACGTAAATTGTTAGTGGTTGGGACATAGGTTTGCGGGCATGGCAGACATAGTACCTGAATTTAACATCTATATTCTGCATATCACTCTCCACCAGCACCGTGCTGCTACACTGTTATAAGAATTGCAAAGATCACATGGTTGAATTGTACCATAGTATGGCATCCAATCTGTGGTCCTGCCCAGTCAGTGGTGTGCGAGGACCAGGGGACACTGAGTCAGGAAAATTTGGACAAAGAATCACCATGCAGCCTGCTTTTCCATCTTTTGACAGTGTCCTGGTGCTTGTCATGCTACCTGAATCCTTATGGTAATATGTGGGGCTATAGGGTGGAGTGAAGTGACTGGGAGGATATTGAAGAACACTGAAATGGGAAAAAAGCATTTCAAAAATGCATATTAAATTCGGTCTCGTGTTGACAGTCACCCAGGGCCAACAAAATTTCTAAAATTCTGTAAACTTGTCTGGTTTCCATTTTTCTCCAAATAGCTCAAGGTATTTAGGGAGATCATAGTTCCTTAAAGAGAGATAACCTACAATGATAACATATTACTCAAAAGGGTGGACACAACTCAACAAGAAAAACTCTAAGGCTTTAATAGGCAAGTGGGACAAGATACAAATAGACACACAAGAAAAATACAACTCTATAATGAAATAACATGGAAAAATATTCAACTCATTTAACTAATAAACACATAATTTAAAATTTATTTTTAGTTGAGTAAACTTGCAAAAATTAAAAATGAATGCCAGTGTTAGTGAGCGTATAATGAAAGAGCCTCTTATACGTTGCTTATAAGTTGCCACAAACTTACAAAAGCCAAAATTATGTTTGTAATTTTTGTATCTTTAACTTTTTATTTTGAAAAGTTTTCAAATTTACAGAGCAGAAACTTCTACATACTCTTCATCTAGATTGATTTAGTTAATTTATTATTATTTACAATTTTATTTTAGTATTATAAACATTATTATCATTGTCATCATCATTGATGACCATCTGAGAGTAAGCTGCAGACATCATACCATTCTGCCCTTTAGCATAAATACTTCAGTGTACATCTCCTAAGAATAAAGCTATTGTCTTTATTTTCTTATGCAACCACGGTGTAAGTATCAAATTTAGAAAATGGAATTTTGATACAGAGTCAAATACAGAGTCAGCTGGCACATCTTGCCAATTGCCTCAGTAGTTTTGTTTATGGTGTTCTTTTCTTGATCCACCATCCACTCCAGCATCCCTCATTGCCTTTAGTTGCTCGGGCTGTTTAGTTGCTTTTAAGCTGTACCAGTTCCTCAGCCTTTCTTTGTCTTTCATGGCACTGACATTTTTTAAAAGATTGGCAATTGTTCAGCAGAATGTCCCTCAATTTAAGTTTGTCTACTATTTCCTCGTGATTACATGCAGGCATTTCTAGCATGAGATTATAACTTTGACCTAACAATTTCCACTTCTGGGACTCTATTCTGAGGAAATAATAGTAAATATGTAAAAAACAATTTAAAAAACAATTTTAATGTTGTATCTACATGAGATGATGGATGTCCTCCATCCCCTAAACCTGTTCTGGTAATCATCTTGTGATGAGTGTAAGTCAAATCATTATGTTGTACACCTTGAATGTATACAGTTCTGTATGTCAATTATCTTGCAATAAAACTGGGGGAAAACCCCAATTTATATGGCTCCAGAGCAGTACAAATGTCAAATAATAATAAAATCACAGCCCACATGTTCTGAGAGTGCATACTCGATAACCAGCAGTATGTTCTGTCCTTTATGTGCTTCGTCTTATTTAATCTCAATGAAATGAGTCTGGCAGCCTCTGTTCACTGCCTATCCAACAACTACTCTCCCCTTTGTCCCTCTTCTGTTTTTGCAGCTCAAGAGAATGAATCAGAGTAATTCTAAGCCAAACATAATCACCCACTTCTGTTTCTAGATACTTTCCCCGCTTCCCATGCAGTCAAGGAGCAGCCTCTGAGCCATCTCTGGCTAGTGAGTTCTCAGGACAGGTTTCCTGGAGGACTTCTGGGAAAGGCAGAGTTTCTCATGGAGAAAGCCTTAGCCTCTTTCTTTCTCTCTTCTTGGGGTGCTGGTGTGTGCTGTGGCTAATCGGAGTCCTGACCTCGTGGCTACAAGTCCAGCTTGTAGTCATGAGGTCATAAGAGGGATGACCAACATGACCAATGGACGGAGTAGGGCAGAGTGGAGGGATAGAAAGAACCCGGGCGCTTGATGGTGTTGTTGAGTTACTGACCTAGTTCCTTCCTCCGGTTTACTAGGGTAATAAACTTAAAGATTAAACTACTTTTATTTAGACTTTTAGTAATTTGCTTCTGTAGACATTTCAAACAGTGATAATAATAGGAATAATTATATGTCACTTACTATGAGCGTTTTATATTATTTAATCTTTTTAACAATCCTGGAATTGGTATCACTATTAACCACATTTTACACATGAAAAATGTCAGCTGCAGCCTAGAATAGAAGCCCACCACTAAACCCCCCCAGGCGTGGATCAGAACCCAACTTTTCCCCCTGTAGGGACAGTGGAAACTAGGGGAAGGAGAAAGTGCAACATTTAGTGGATGCCTGGGAAATTGCCCAGACATAACAACAAACCAAGGGATGGGTAACTGATTCTTTAGGGAGAAGATGGTAGATTGATGGGAAAGTGGCTAAATAAAGAGGCAGTAACCATACACGTGTGGGGCACTCCAGTGAGGGGCAGAGGTAACCAGACCAGAGGACCAGCACCTGACTTTCTATCCCCCATAAATCCTCCCTCTTTCCATGCGATATGACTTTGGGAAAATTGCCTAAATCCTGCTGTAAAGAGCAATTTATTTCTTCATTAGTGTCCAGTGTATGTGTGCTCAGGCTGAGGAAGACGGGGATGGCAATGCCAGATCTGGAGACATAATCCTTACCACCCTGTGTCTGTACTCTACGGGACAGTCCTTATCATGGATTGCCAGGTGGCAATGACCTTTATAGAAACAGCAGTCCCTTTTTGGTGGTTTTCACAGCCTTTAGGATAATGTCTGAATTCTTTAACAGGACCCTCACATTCAGGTCCCGCCCACCTTCCAAGCTTCATTTCTCGCCACTTCTCTCTGCACCGCTGGACTCCATCCTACTTTTGACTCCTCGGATGGGCACTAGTGTCTCCTGGCTCCCTGCCTTTGCATGTAGTGCTCCTTCTGCCTGGAATATCCTGAATGCACTCTTCTCTGCCTGGTGAATGCTTACTTGTCATTTAAGACCAGTTTCCATGTCACTGGGTCAGTAAAGTCATTCTTCCTCAGCGTCAATTTCTCTGCCAACACCCTGTCCACAAGAATAAATCATTTCCTGTCTGTGCTTCCTCACTCTCACAGAGTTCTGTGCAGGAAAACATTCCTGCATTGTCCCACAGAATAAGTCTCTTCTTTCCTTGGTAACATGTATCTTGTACCTAGATCGTGAATTCTGGGAAGTCAGGGAACAAGTATTGTTAATGATTTTGCCCCTAGTATCATTTAGTTCAGAACCTGACATATGGGAACCACTTGGTAAATGTTTGGGGGATTAATGGAAGGCACATAAATGATAATGAGAGAATTTATTCATTCATTCATGAATTAATCCAAGGTCCTTCTAGGTATAAAATGCTATAGTATGAATATTCCTATTGAATATGAAATAGCATTGTACATTAGAATATGGCCTAACTCCTACATTTAAAATACTAATATACATAGTAAAGTAACCATATAAGATACATGTATATAATACGTGTGTATACAGTAGCACCCCGTTATCCAAAGGGGATATGTTCCAAGACCCTCAGCGGATGCCTGAAACTGTGGATAGTATTGAAGCTTATACATACGATTTTTCCTAAACATACATACCTGTGGTACAGTTTAATTTATAAATTAGACCCAGTAAGAGATTAACAATGACTAACAATAAAATAGAACAGTTATAACAATATACTGTAATAAGTTATGTGAATGCAGTCTCTCTCTCTCTCTAAATATCTTATTGCACAAATTCAATGCCTTTTCCATATTAATAAGCACATATCACATACCGTGGTCATAACTTTTGCAGTCTGAAGTGTGATAGCAAAACTAGTATGAATTTCTTTGCCCTTCTTCACAATTTCATGGAGAGAAGATTCATTCTTACCATAGATCTGAGCAAACTCAACATACAATATTTTTTCTTTCCTTATTAATTTAGGAACTTTCACCTTTTCCCTTAAAAGAAGCACTTTACCTCTTCTCTTTCGCATATCTGGATTCCAGGTCACTACTGTTGCACTTTGTGGCCATTGTTAAGTGAAAAACATTGCTTGAACACAAGCACTGTGATACTGCGTATATAACCAAGACGGTTTTATATATATGCATATATATAACTGACTACTGGGCAGATACACTGGACAAAGGGATGATTCATGTCTGTGGTGGGATGGAGCAGGACAGCGG
The DNA here is from genome assembly GCF_003676395.1 of Aethalodelphis obliquidens. NCBI lineage: Eukaryota > Metazoa > Chordata > Mammalia > Artiodactyla > Delphinidae > Aethalodelphis > Aethalodelphis obliquidens. Next base: position 50,783,240 of record NW_020837951.1, read on the forward strand.
GAGATTTCATCATGCTACTCAGAACAGTGTGCATTTTAAAACTTATGTTTATTTCTTGAATTTTTCATTTCATATTTTCAGACTGGTTGACCGAGGGTAACTGAAACCGTGGAAAGTGAAACCATGAATAAGGGGGACTAATATATACATATTAAGGGAAAGTTTCTTAGTTTTATTCTTTTCATATTTACAGATCTCTTATGACAATATGAGGAATGAAGTGGAGAAAATTAGAAACTCCAAATTCTAATATCTGAGCTATGGCTGGATTTAAATACTAGCAAACAAATCTTTCTATATCTGTCCTCAATTACAAGACGATAATAAAGAGATCTACTTGCTAGTAGTAACCTATGTGCTAGTTTGATTTCTCAACCCAAGACATAACTACAAAACAGTGCTGGAAGATATCCATAAAAAGGCACAACTGAAAAACTCAAGAGAGTAAAAAAGGCTCTAACTTCCTTCTGAAAGACACATGAACTTGGCCACTCCCATTCAAGTTCAATTTAACAAATATTTATTGAGTGTCTGCTTTTTTTCATTCATTTATTCAACAAGAACTTATTGAACACTTACTTTGTACCAGGCATTACTCTAGGTAATAGAGATAGAGAAAGGAATAAAACAAAAATCCCTGCACTCATGGAACTTATAGTCTAGAAGCATGAGCGATAATAAACTTGCAAATAAATAAAATATGTAGTATGTCAGATAGTGACAAGTGCTATGGAGAAAAACTATGCTATGAAAGTTGGAAAAGGAGCTAGGGAGGGTCAGGATTAGGGAAAGGGGCATTGCAATGTTAAGTAGATGGTCATGGAAGGTGACATTTGAGTGAAAGCTGATGGAGGTCGGCTTGCAAAATAAGGAAGGAAATGCACAAATGTCACCCTTTTCTCTATAGTCCTATGGACCTTGCATTCCACTAGGCTGTGTTTATTGGTAACGACCTATTTAACTAAACAAAGGGTGCTGTCAGACTGAATGAGACACTCCTTTAGGTAGAGGTGGAAACTGACAACTTGACTCAAACTTTAAAGGATGGGGAGAGACTGGATGTGATGTCTGGTGGGGATGGCAGAAGAATGACATAAGCAAAGGAGGCCCCAGGCAGGAAGAACACCGATTTCTCTAGCTGAAGATCTTCCTTGCTTCAACAAAGAGGTAAGGGATAGAGTTACTTACATGACATGGAGAAGCCACTATAAGCCAGTTGGAGAAGGTCACACTTGGTCATAGAGGCTATAGGAAGCCACCAAAGTTAATTGAGCAGGGAAGTAACATGATGAAACAGTATTTTAGTAAAATTAATACAGTGGTAGAGTCAGACTGGATTGGAATAAGGAGAAGCTATAGGCAGGGAGCCATTTAAAATCTTATTTTTGTCATCCACACATTAATTTATAAGGGCTGGGTCAGAATGGAAGCAGTGAGAACAGTGATATTTATGAAGGAGTGATGTTTATACAGAATAAATGACAGGCCTTGTTAGCTGATTAGATCTGAAGGGTAAAGAAGAGGAAGAAGTAGAGCTGACACATTATAAAGAGAAGAGCAGATGGGGTCATTCTATGACGGAGAATTTTGTGGTCCAAACAGGGTGTGACTTGCTCAGGATCACATAGTTAGTGAAAACCTGAAGCCAGAACCCAGATTTCCTGCTTTCCCCTCCATTAAATGATTCCAAAGTTTTTAACTGGCAAGTGGGAAATAGTGCCACAAACAGAAATGAGTGATTATGGAGGGACAGCAAGCTTATACAACTGGGTAGAGGAGACGGAGAGTTTCGGTTTTATGTTTGTGGAGTTTGAAGATATTTAAGTGGAAATATCTGGGGGGGTTGGAAATGCCCCGTACTAGTCTGTGATCTCGGGCCAGTCACTTAACCTCTCTGAGCCTTGGTTTCCCCAGCTGCAAAGTGAGGATAATGTTATTACTTAAGGGTTGTTATTAATTAATATTTGAAAAGCGCTTGATACAGGCCCTGGTACAAGGTAAGTGTTATTTGTCTGTTGTAAAAAATAAGTAAGATGCAATGTAAAGAAAGAGATTGGCTTTCTGAGGAGGTAAGAAAAAGAAGTTATGGAGAAAACTACAGGAGAATTTGGGATAATTGATATAAGATCTGTCATAGAAGGGAGGAATTTTATAAAGGTGAGAAACAAAATCAAATGACACAAAGATGCAGAGAAAGAGGAAGGTCTAGAGATGTCACATGGTGTGGAAAGAAGGAAGCCTTTCAGAGTGGGCTTTGGACAGAGTGGCAATTAGGAAAGAAGCCCTAGAGGGAAATAGGAGGGAGTGAGAAATGAAGCAAGGCACTTAGCTATTTTTGAAGTTTGCCAGAGATCTGTGACTGTACCCAAGAGCAGATAGAATATTTAAAAATAGGCATTTGCCTAATTTAGTGGATAACACACTCATGGTGAATTACCAAAAGGCTGTTAAGGAAATCTGGAGTCATTTCTAACCATCATTTCTAACTAAGGAATTGATGGGATGGAGGATAATGATGCTGGCTTTACTTTCATAGTTACGTACCAAATGCTAAGGTGAATGAGTTGAATGCAGCATAAGCTGACATAAGATGGGAGATTTTAAGATTCCTCCCCCTCTCCCCCCCCCACACAAAAGTTTTCCTTAATTGCAAATTCTGAAAATTTGAGATACTCTCATTACATTTTATTTATGTTTGTGTGGACAACAATATATTTTGCCCTGTATGAAAGTGTATGTCACTATCATTCAGAAACTAAGAGAAGCCCATCCGAAAGGCTGACTTAGTACACGGTAGACTGAAGATTCTAGTGTAAAACAATTTTCTACAAATCATCTATTTGTTCCCAGTTTGAAGAGGTATTGAATTGTTATTATTGAATTGTTCTCTTAGTATTTTTCTATGTACATCTTTGCTTATAAATTCCAGTGTGGTAAACATACCTGAGAGAATTTTGAAAGTCAGAAACTCCACATTTCAAAAAGTTTTCTTTTCTTTAGGTCTCGTTTCATAGTCTATGTAATGTCTCACTTATGACCTGTGCCTTATACTATGCTTAAAGCCATTGATACTTGAAGTGGGGAGGGGGAGGAGAGTTACCTAACCAGCTCTGAAGAATTACTAAACTACCTGAGCTAGCTGAAACCAGAGAAAGAAAGGCAGTCTGTACTGTGTTCAAAGTTCGGTGCGAATTTTACACAGCACATCTCAATTCAGACTAACTATAATTTCAAGTGGTCCATAGCCACATGTGGGTAGTGGCTACCTACTGGACAGTAGTGCAGCTTTGAACCAAACGTATCTCGATTTAGTATTTTTTTTAAGGGTCAGTTGACAAACAGAGGCATTACATACGGAGTGCTCTAGCAGAGTAAAACTTAGAGCAAGTCGGTAAACACAGACTTTTCCACTCCAGTGAGCACTGGGACTTTTCTGATATTTTTCTTGAGTTTGGGGCTGGACTTCTTCATACACTTCTCGGTCTGAAGCTGAAATAAACAGGGTTGCAGCATATGCTTGAATCACAGGAAAGTGCTGTGCACTGTTTCTCCAGAGAAAAGCATTTATCTCCAGGTTAAAAAAAAATTGTTTATTCCTTGCATGGACTCGTATTTATTTAAAGTCACCCCAATAAGGATGACGGACATACTGTTTGCGAAAGTTGGTATGTCTCTTGAAGTTTCCACCAACTTTTTTTTTTTTCCTTCTTCTTGTTAAATTTAAGCTGCCTGCTCCAGGGCATGGTGCGAACACTTAACAAGGCCTGGCGCAAAGAATTCCAGGGTTGGTTTCCCGACCTCGCGCCAGCTGTGCGGGGCGGGCGGAAGGCGCGCGTTCCCAGCTCTTGCCCACAGGCCTTTGGCAGCCTCGCAGCTTCGGGCAGATGGAGTTTCCGGCCTCGCTCAGTGGTCGCCGGGTCATCCGCCCGAGCTCCTTTCTGCCTGAGGTCAGGGCCCCGGGAAGAAGCGCGCCGGCGGTCCGAGCATCCGGAGGGCAATTCCGCGGTGGGTCCACACCCTCCTCGCTCTCCGCTCCCTGGGCGCCGGGCCGGGCGCCGGGTGGCAGGGCTGGCCGCCGCAGCTCTGAGGTTGGGCCCTCCCCCGGGGTGATTTCAGCGCTGAAGGTGGAAATGCGGAAGTTTCCAGCTGCGACTGACAGATGAGGCTCGCGTCCCGCTCGGCACGTGCTGCTGCAGCCCTGCGGCGCACCGGGCCCCCGCTGGGCGCCTCAAGAGACCCTAGAGGCCGAAGAGCCGCCGGCGCGCCATGGCCACGCTGCCGAGCGCAGAGCGCCGCGCGTTCGCGCTCAAGATCAACAGGTAAGAGGCGCCCCGCGGCGGACTCGCGGCCGCACCGCCCCAGCTGGTGGAGTGCGGCGCCTGGGCAGCTCCAAGGGGTGGGGGTGGAGGTTGCCGCCGCCAGAGTCCCAGGGAGTCCGCGGGGAGGAGTGGCGCCCGAGACACGGCGGGGGGCCCGGGGCCTCGAGGCGGCTGCGGTGGGGCCGTTGAGTGCGGGATGGCCCGAGGGCTGGGCTCAGCCAGCCCCTCCCCGAGAATCCCAGTTCCCCTGATGGTCCTGTCACCAGTGCCTCTTCCCGGAGCCACGTCCCCAGCCCCGCCTCGCCCGCGCCGCCGTCGGGGTTGACAGGTGGCCGGGCCCGGGTAGTGGGAAGGACTCCCGGTTAGCAGTGCTGGGCACGCCACGGAGTTTCTCATAAACTGCGCCTTGCTTTGAGGATGCTCCGAGAAGGGGCGAGAGAAGAAGTGGTTGAAATGAGGAGAGTTTTGCTTTGAGGCAGCTGCTTCAAGATTTCGGTTGTTCTGAGGAGGACGCTTTCCCCTCTCGTTTTATTTTTCCAGAAAAAAGTTTGGCTCCTACTGACATCGCTATTTTTATTCTCTGGTCCAAAGGAGCCATGAAGTGGAAAAAGTGATTTTTTAAATTCTCCGTTTAAATAAACAAAAAGGAATGGCCTGTGGCTGACATTTTTACATTTCTAGCACTCCAGCAAAGAACTAAGGACATAGATCCAACCCACCATCCAATTCATAATGAAAATTGCACAAACTAAATGCAAGCACATCTACTGCTCTCACTAAAGGTGCTTTAACTGCAGTTTTTCCTCCACTGAAAACTGCCGAGAAGTGTTTGGAGACATTTTTGTCGTGCCCTGAGAAATCTAGACTGTCTGGTTAAAAGATAATATGAAATTCATCCTGAAGGGTCAACTTATTATTTTACTACCCTCATTGCTCTAGGATTAGTTAGTCTTCTTTTAGCCGAGCCTGTGAAAGGCTAGTTCCACAGTCCATTTTTGTGCTGCTAGACTGTGAAGAGGTTTCAGCCACGGGGAATTAGAAGCCCGGAATAATGAGGTGGTAAGGTCTTGCAGAGGGCATATTGAGCTTTACTGGCCTTTTTATTTCCACCTGTTGTGTAGCTGTGAGCAAACCATTTCTCTTACCTTACTATTTCTTCATCTTTAAAATGAGTTTAATTATTGTTGTGTACTGTGTATTAATGTTGGAGGCCGAAAGGTAGTAGTCAAAAGGCATAAAGTATATCAGGGATTTCCCTATGGGGATTTTTTTCTGCATCGGGTTTCGTGCCTGTTGCCATGCAGGAGGGGCAGTTGGTTTGGGGGCTGAGGGAAATCAAACTGAAGTTCCTGATGGATGTACCACTTGTCATAGCTGCTGCTCTTCTGTCTCTGTGAATTTCAGGTCAGGTGGTATGACTGACAGAAATGTGTTAGAGCCTTGGGGTTGGGTGGAATCAATCTGAGGAGAGCAGTAGAACCTGCACTGATCCCTACAAGGCAGTCTTGAAAGCAGCAGTGGGGTTGGTGTAGCCTGGGGGTTCAGAATAAAGGCCCTTTCTGACTTACTTAAAATGGTATGGATGATCCTATTTGCAAAGCAGAAATAGAGACACATAGAGAACAAATGTATGGATACCGAGGGGTAAGTGGGAGGATGGGAGGAATTGGGAGATTGGGATTGACACATATACACTGTTGATACTATGTATAAAATAGATAATGAACGAGAACATACTGTATAGCACAGGGAACTCTACTCAGTGCTCTGTGGTGACCTGGATGGGAAGGAAGTCCAAAAAAGGGGGAATATATGTATATGTATGGCTGATTCATTTTGCTGTACAGTAGAAACTAACATAACATTGTAAGTCAACTATATTCCAATAAAAATTAATTTAAAAAACCAATAAGACCTGTGTAACCATGACAAATACTAGTCTATTAATCCAACGAAACAAGATAATCAAAACTGAAATAAAAACAAAGATTCTAAAAAAAAAAAAAAGAATAAAGGCCCTGGCTGGAATCACATCTGCTTACCGATTGGCTCTCTGCACCAGACTAACTGTGTGACACTGGGCATGCTATTTAACCTCTCTAAACTTTGAGTTTTTATATGTTGAATGGAGATATTCATCGTATCAATACCTACCTTGTATGTTGAGACGATTAAGTGAAATAATATATACAAAGTGCTTAGAGTGCCTGGCTCAGAATAAATGTTAAATAAATGCTAGCTGGCTTCATCCACATTACTATCAGCTTCATCATTGTCGTCATCATCTCCATTGCCACCAACTTGAAGATTCTAAGAAAGAAAGGTAGGAAGGAAAGCTGAAGCTGGAGAACTTCCTGTGCAGGGACCAATGGGCTGGGAACAATGATGCCAGTAGCAGGTTGGAGCCCCCTTGGGGTTGAAGTTCTTGCTCATATGTCTTCCATCTCTGTGCTGAGGATACCAGACACACCCAGTGGAACAGAATGCATGATGCAATCTGACCAAGAAAGGCCCCCCTCAAGTTAAATAAAATTTAAAATGTTCCCTAATCCTCAGGCAAAAATAAGGATTGGATATTCCTGTTTAGGGGGTTCTGTTTTCCCTTTGGAAGCATTTTGTGTACTGTGTAGAGAGTTATGCAGAGGAGCTTGGCAGAAATTATTGTTCAAAGGAATGGATTAATAAGGGCATACCTAGTATTAAGATAATATTAAAGTGCACCATTTATTGATCATTTAGTATGTCCTAGACACTGTATTATGTGCTTAACAGATTATATTGTTAGATTCTTACAAAAACCCTATGAGACTCACCTGATGTCTCATACAGAAGAAGAAAATGAAGCTTGGAGATGCAGTTGCACAGGCCATGTAATTTGTTCAAGGCCATGCAAACATCAGACGCAGAGCTGGGATTACAAACTGCTCCAAAGACTGTTCTTAATTGGGCATGTGCTATTTTGATCCACATTTCTTAAGAATTTCCTTTAAAAGCAAGTAAGTAAGTAATTAAAAAAAAAAAAAAACCTTTCAGTAGCAGCATTGCAAATTGTTCTGATCAGTGTTTAACATGTAAACAAACTGTGATGTTTTGCAGTTTTGAAGTTGGAAAAGAAAATATTTTCCCTTGCATGCCTATGTACTATTCTTTTTTTAAAATAGATCAACTTAAAAAAGTAAGGCAATGTTGCAAATATGGCCATCAGTACATTCAGCATATTTTTCACCTTTCTACCCTGAATGATACAAACTATCATTAAAAAATGTTTGTGGGGTTAAATCAATGTGCTTCCTATAAAGGAAATACTCATATCTGATATATTAAAAATTTTACTTGTAAAAAGCTGAGTTCTGCCCATACCAGCCTAAAGAAAGAGTGAGCAGACTACCTCACAGTAGGAAAAGAATGTTCCTCATTGTTCCCAAATTCTTTGGCTTCCTGCAAGCAGCATTGCCCAGTCTAGGGGCAGGACCAAAGTGAAGGAGGAACCTGGGAATGCCCACCAGTGCCCATTCCCCCATGATTGCCCTGGCTCTTTCATATTCTTATGAAACCTAAATTTCCATGTGTTGGAAATCATCATAGGATTTTTTTTTTGTTTCATTTTGAGCACCAAGTGTAATTGTATGATGTGATCGTATGATGTGTTACAGTTGAACATCTCTCTAGAACCCACAGCTTGGGGAGATACAAGAGAAAAGATCTACCACTGAATTTTTCTAAGCTGGAAGAGTAAAGTTTAATTTCTTATAAGTGTTAGATATTTGTCTTTGTTTCAGTTTAACTGTCACTAACTTCCTGTGCGCAAAGGAAAGACTACATCTGAATTAAGCAGTTCATAATTATGTTTGCATTGGGGAATTCAGGCACTGCTGCATTAAGTGTCATAATACATTCCTTGTATGAGCGCCAAGTCTTATCAACTACCTTTCTTTCTTAGTAGCGTTTAGGGCTTTCGTGTGTTATAAAAATTATTATTACTATTCTGAAAATTCATTAAACAAAATCTTAGTTTCTTTCAAACACAGGATATAGAACTAGATCAAATATTAAAGTAATGTAAGGACCTTGGGTAAAGAGAGGAAAAATGCACAATGTAGAAAAAATATTAATGATCCTCTGGACATTAAGGATTGAAAGGGGTAAATAATAATGACTTATGCTTGTATAATTCTTACTGTATGGCAGGTATGGGTCTATGCATATCATAACTCATTCACCCCTGTGATGTAGGAACAATTACTATCTCCATTTTACAGATGGAAAAACTGGGCACTAAGGACTTACGAAAATTGTCCAAAGTCACAAAGAGCTAAGACCAGAGCTGTTATTCAAATGCAGGCAGCCTTGCTTCAGAATCCTCTCCCTAAACCACTATACACCATGCTACTGTCTCAGTTTTTTTTTTTTTTTTGCCTCTCACTGTTGTGGCCTCTCCCATTGCGGAGCACAGGCTCCGGATGCGCAGGCTCAGCGGCCAGGGCTCACGGGCCCAGCCGCTCCGCGCGGCATGTGGAATCTTCCCAGACCAGGGCACGAACCCGCGTCCCCAATGTACAAAGTGACATTGACATTGACAATGTAATGAGATCATAACATGACATTGTAAATCAAGTATACTTCAATAAAAAAAGAACAATCTCAATAATTTTCGGCATAAAGACCAGAACAAGAAGGCGGCACTGAGCTGTTCCTGAGAAGTGTTTGCTAATTTTGTCTGCAAAAATGATGCAAGCATAAAATATATGTATTCATATGTCTACATGCACGTCTGCAGTGAAACAGTGCTATTCTTTAGTAGTGATGGCAGAGCAGGATGTGGTTGCTTTCAGAAATTGCTTCATTCATTGGACGTGTTCTAGACCAAAAACCACGAGAAGAGGCTTCAGGCAATTGAACTCAGAATTTTGGTCTTTCACATTCAGAATCATTTTATTTTTGGATTCTTGGAAAAGCTCCACTTGAACTTCAGTCATCTAGTACAATAGAAAGAACCTTCTGCCAGGGTGAGCTTTTCAATTGGAGTTCTTTGAGCTCTGACAATTCACATGTACATGTAAAGTCAGTGTTTACTTCTGCATGGCAAAGAAAATATAATTATGTCATGTGGTTACCTAGGGAGAGAGGAAGAGTTCAGGGGACCAGGTCTCACATCTCCACCCCCCACACAGAGCTAGTGATGGAATGAGATGATGTTAAAAACACCTCAGCCTTCCATCCTCTGTAACAGACAGGGATGTGACTACTCAGACTTCTTGCTGGAGGAAGCTAAGAAAAAAGAGTGCTTAGTTCTCTTCAGTGGTAAACACCAGGTGCTTATTCATGTTTTGGTCAATAATCAGTGGCTAAAGCAACAGGAATGTGCTATTCCTTTTCCCAAGAATGTTCAGTCTAATTTATTACCAATCAGCAGCTATAAAGGTTCTCTAGGCTCTAGGAAATTACAACAGAGTTTATGCAGTTGTGGTTAAGTGTGGTCCCTGTGCTTGTAGAGTTTGCACTTTAGTAGTATAGTTTGCTACACTGACAACTTAGGGGTACGCAGAATAAAAACAGAATGATATCTCTGAAAGTATATAGGAAGGCATCTGTATGCAGGGTGCGCTGAAATCAAACAAACTGGCAAAGTTGGCCTAGGGTATAAGACCATTATGTTATGTCCCACTGTGTTTAGATCAGATGCAGGATCAGAAAAGCAGAAATGGCAATGGCAGAACCAGTGTTTCATCCACATTCTGTTCTCTCATCCATGTTCATCATTAAAAGTAGGAAAGTACAACAAGCAAAAATTTCTATTACCCATAAGTCATAGCTCTTAATATTTGGATGTACATCTTTCCACTTTTAGAAAAATGAGATCACATTGCACTTGTTTTATGCTGTATTTTTTAAATTTAATAGTATGAACTCTCCATGTTCATCCATGTAGAGCTACATTATAATTTACATAGGCTGTATAAAATTGTGTTGATTAGATATACAGTGATTTATTGAATTAATTCTCTATGATTGGGCCTTAAGATAGTTTCTGATTTTTTTATAATACTGTACAGAGCTTGATGAACAGTTTTATGTATATATCTTTATGTGTTAGTGCAAATACTCCCTTAAAATTTCTAGAAGTGGCATTGCTTGCTTAAAGGAAAGAAGCATTTTTCAAGCTTTTGCTACACATGGCCAAGTTGCTTCCCAGAAAAGTTATACCTATTTACACGCCTGCCAGTGGCCCTACAAGTTCCCATTTCCTCACATTCACACCCCCGCCTGGTTTTATCATTCTTTTAAGACTGTATTAGAAATCTTGACCCCTTCTCTTCAATGTCTCTTACCTCTTCCTATTCAGCTTCTCTCCCAGATCCCTGTATGACGTCTGAAGTCATTCTTTAGGGATTAAAATAGTTGTGCAATGTAGACACTACCAAATGTAAAATCCTTATGGGGATATTTGGGGCTTGGTAAAACTGCATGGTTGGGCTGATTCTCCCCCGTTCGATCAGGGAGATGTAGTTCCTCTATTGTACCACACCTCAAATGAGGCAAACTGGGAAGAAAGGCCATGGATAGAAATGTTTTTCCCCAAATCTCTGCTTTGCCTTGTTGCTACACAGGGCAATACTCAGCACATAGCAGACATCTTCTTTGTTGGAGCTGTTTGAGTTCTCTGTAGTCAGTTCTGTGCTGTGTCCTCTGAACACTCAAGAGAACTTGGGGTCTCATCAAGAAGTTACCCCCCTGAGGCCCTGGGTTGTTAGGGTTAGGGGTGCTTTTTGTCCTCATGCAGTAATTTACACCAGAATGACCATCCCCTTTCCCTTTTGCTCGTAGAAAAACTTGGGTTCAAAGTCCACTAAAAATGCACTTTATCCTGCTATTTACCGTAAGCGTTGTTTCAAGGCAATGCTGGCCTTCTGTTCTCTATGGGAACAGGATTGCCTCTGGTTTGCTTTACCTACTGGTATTTTACTCTTTCATTCTAAATCACTACCTGTTCTCACAGTATCCCTTTAGAAGGGGTATCCAATTTGCCTATTTTTTAAAATTAACCTTTATTGGAATATAGTTGATTTACAATGTTGTGTTAGTTTCTGCTGTACAGCAAAGTGAATCAGTTATACGTATACATATATCCACCCTTTTCTGGATTCTTTTCTCATATAGGCCATTACAGAGTATTGGGTAGAGTTCCCTATGTTCTGCAATAGGTTATTATTAGTTATCTATTTTATATACAGTAGTGTGTATATGTCTCCAATTTGCCTATTGTATCTTATTCTCTACCCAATAATTTCATTCAACTCACATGAATTTTTTGATTGCCTATGATTCTCTCTAGGCATTATGAGAAACAAACAAACAAAAAACCCAAACCCCCAAAACAACAAGTTTATGCCCCCAGAATTCAGCTGGAGTGAGCAGATTCACATAAGTGAACACAAGAGATGGTGTTTGCTTGCATGGCCAGGTGAGGGTTAAGGGCAGGAATGAAATGTTGACATAACTCAGAGGGGAAGGAAGGAGTAGCAGCCCTAGAGGGTGAGGGGGTGAGGCCTCAGCCAGGCCTGAAGGACAGGGAGGTGATTGACAGATGAAACTGGTATAGTGCGAAGAATGGGTTCGAGGGGGCTCCACGAGAGGGGTAAGGAGGCAGTTGCAGTCATTCCGACGTGAGGTGATGTCTGGGATTAGGCTGGCGTTAATGAGCATGGAAAGCAAAGGGTCTGCGTCAACAGATACTTCAAGGGGAATCAGCTGGACTTGAGAAACAACTAAATATTTATTCACTGGCTGATTTCATGCATATTGATTGTAGTCAACTATGTGCCTGGCAGTGTGTGTTCTAAGAGGTGAGGATAGAGCAGTGAATAAGCAGACAAGGTTCTTGTCCTGAAAGAAGTCATTTTTCCAATGGGAAGACAATAAAGAAATAAACCAGGAAATGAAAAGGAAATAGCAGGTAAGATATGGTGCTATGTATTTAGAGAATGTAAAAAGGGCCATGTCAGGTGTGTGGATACCTTAAGATGGAATGGTCAAGGAAGGCATCCCTAAGGAGATGAGCTCTGGCCAGGACCAGGCAGGGGAGTTAGTTAGCAAGTGCCATACCCAGGGCAAAAGTAAGGCTGATGTGTTGGAAGAAAAGAGAGCCAGTGTGTCTGGATAGAGTGAGTGAGGGGGGGTGGGGGTGGGGAGTGGTAGAGATGAAGAGAAAAGTAGGCAGAAACGAAATCATAAAAAGGCACTTAGGGCTTCCCTGGTGCCGCAGTGGTTGAGAGTCCGCCTGCCGATGCAGGGGACACGGGTTCGTGCCCCGGTCCGGGAAGACCCCGCGGAGCGGCTGGGCCCGTGAGCCATGGCCGCTGAGCCTGCGCGTCCGGAGCCTGTGCTCCACAACGGGAGGGGCCACGGCAGTGAGAGGCCCGCGTATCGCAAAAAAAAAAAAAAAAAAAAAAAAAAAAGTCCTTAGAAGCCGAGGAAAATGTTCAAATGTTATTCCAAGTGCAATGGGAAGGTTTTGAGAGCAGAGGCACGATGTGATTGACCTCTGTGTTTAGAGGATCACTCTGGCTCCGCTATGGAGAAGAAATGAGCAGAAGCAAGGCCAGGTGAGAGGTAGTACAGGGTCCAGGGGAAAGGTGACTGTGGCAGGACTGGAGAGCCGAGAATAGAGGGAGAGAAGCCGTCAGCTCTGAGACATATTTTGGAAATTGGGTTGATGGATTAGATGTGGCATGGAGAACAATGAGAGAAAAAGAGGAATCAAAATGTCTCTCAGGTTAGAGTTATGTGTGGATGTTGATGCTTTTAACAGATAAAAAAGGCTGGATGAAGAATAGGCTTTCAGGCTGAATCAGGAGTTTAATTGGGGACATACTAAGATGCATATTAGAAATTCAACTGGAATTACCTATTACATAGATTTTTGTGTTTTTTTTTTTTTTTTTTTTTTTTTTGCGGTACACGGGCCTCTCATTGCTGCGGCATCTCCCGTTGCGGAGCACAGGCTCCGGACGCGCAGGCTCAGCAACCATGGCTCACGGGCCCAGCCGCTCCATGGCATGTGGGATCTTCCCGGACCGGGGCACGAACCCGTGTCCTCTGCATCGGCAGGCGGACTCTCAACCACTGCGCCACCAGGGAAGCCCTGGAATTACCTACTACGTAGTTTTATTCGGGAATCTGGGGCTCAGGGGAGAGGTCAAAGCTGGATATTTAAATTTGCACATCATTACCACATAGAGGATATTTTAAAATAATGGGGAGAAAGAAACTATTAGAGTAATCTTAGTAAGTTTTTTAACAGCCACAAAGCTATTTGTATAGTATGGTATCTTTTTTATGGAAAAGGAAATATGTGTGTGTCTCCCTACAGAGATTAAATAGATTGATACATGTGATAGGGAGGTGAGCAGAGGGACACGTGCTAACATGTGATAAGTGTTGGATAATACCTGGGTGTTAGGATTATTGGTGATTTTTTGTTTCCTTGTATGCGATGTGTGTGGATGTATATTTGACAAGTTTTCTTCAAAGAGTGTTTTTGTAATTGGGAAAACTAAAGTTTATAAAAGAGCTAACACAAAGATTTCCCTCCTGGGGAAATTGGATAAAGAGGATGCCAATGAGAAATTATGAAAATGAGGACCTTGAGTTGGTTTAAGGAGGATGATTTTGTGCTTCTCTTGTAGAGTTTTGTTTAAGAGAATATAGTAGATTTCACATTTCCATATATTTGCTCTCCCTCCCTGTCAGAGGAGTTTACTTTTCACCTTGTTGAAAGTGATGTGGTCACTTTGAGGTGTGCTTTCAGAGCTGGCTCCCCTTGGTCATATCATTGCTTCCTTTTCTATACAACCAGCAATGTTCCAGACAGAGGCTGATCTGTCAACCTGTGTCCTAGCGTAGAGACAGAGCAGAGCCACAACTGCTCTCTGGAAGTCTTTGTTTTTATAGGCCACTAAGATTTGGGGATTATTTGTTAGCACAGCAAAACCAAGCCTACCCTGACTAGTACAGATGAGCATAAAATATACAACATTTCTAGTGGGCAGTTTGAGATACAAGGCTTGCGGCTTAAATGATAGGTCAGGATGGAAAATATTGATTAGGAAGTCATCGATACGATGGGGCTGGGAAGGAAGAATGGACACATTTTCTAAGTGGGGACGTAGACTGGGAAGAGAAAAGGAATGGGCCTAGAGGGTCACTGCTAGTTGGTGCAAGAGAAGAGCTATACGGAGAGGAGGAAGAATTTGACTAAGATGTGGCAGACTGGGGTGGTATCAGAAAAGGGAGGTAACAGGGCAGTTAAACAGGTCAGATGCAAAATTATGAGGACAAAGAAAGAGGCATCCGATTTGACTCGATGGTGATCAGTGGGAACCTCTGAGACAGCAGTTTTAGTGGAGCTGTGGGGAAGGAAGTCAGATTTCACAGGTTATGAAGGGAGTCAGTGCAGAGGAAATGGAGGAAGTTGGTAGAGACCACTCCTTTCAAAAGTTTGGATCAAGCAGAGGAGAAGTGGGGCAGCGGTAACCAGAGGCTCTAACAAGGCTTTGACTTTCACACAAATATCACACGCAATGCTAACAGAGGATTCTTTCATCTCAGAGAGAAAGCATGCAGTTGTTGTTTTTTTCCCCCTATAAAATAAGGCTTACATGTGACTAAAGACATTTAAAATACCTGATACTGTCTAATATATCATAAATTTTGCTTGGCACTAACAGTAATTAAGATAGTCAACTTAGATATTTTCTTCCTGGGAGATTTTGAAACTCAGTGGCACTGTCATATAGTATCTTTAAGAACATGGTTATCCTTTCTGTTTTATTTTCTTTACATTTATCTTCATACGTTTGAAGTACAAAAATGATAGAAAGAGTACCAGTATTAGCTACATGTTAAACAAACCACATGTTGTGCATTGAGTTGTGTCCCCTCGAGAAGATTCCTAAGTCTTTGTGAACGTCATCTTATTTCGTAAATAACGTTTTTGCAAATGTAATCAAGTTAAGATGAGGTCACACTGGATTAGGGTGGACCCTAAATCCAATCACTGGTGTCCTTATGAGAAGAGACACAGAGCCACACAGAGAGGAGGCCATGTGAAGACAGGCAGAGAATGCAGTTATGTCACCACAAGCCAAGGAACACCAAGGTCTGCCAGCAACCCCCAGAAGCTGGAAGAGCAAGGAAAGGTTCTTCCCTAGAGCCTTTAGAGGGAGCAGGTCCTGCTGACACCTTGATTTTGGACCTCTGGCTTCCAGAACAGCGTGAGAATAAATTTCTGTTGTTTTAGGCCACCAGGCTCATGACAATTTCTTATGGCATCCCTAGGAAACTAATAGAGTACCTCAAAGTTTATTCACTTAAAGCAACAGCAGTTCAGTGTTTCTCATGATTCTGTGGGTTGGCAGTTTGGGTTGGGCTCAGCAGTTTGGTTCTGCCGGTCCTGCTGTGGGCATCATGTGGCTGCAATTCCCTGGTGGCTGGACTGAAACTGGAGCATCTAAGATGGCCTTACTCACTAGTCCAGGGCCCTGGGGGGCTGGCTGTCTCTCTGCACATGGTCTCTTTTCCTTCAGAAGTCGGCTCCATATTCCTTACATGGTAGAGGGGACATTCTAAGAGGATGAAGATGGAAGCTGCAAGGCTCCTTGAGGCTTAGTCTAGAGCTCCTACAACATTACTTACACCACATTCCTTGGTCAAAGCAAGTCGCAAGGCAACCCAGCTTCAAGGGGTAGGGAAGTAGACTAAGTCTCTTGATGGGAGGAGCTGCAAAATATTTGTCCATTTTATTCTATTACAGCCCCCAACAAAAAAAGTGATCATATCCCATTTCAAATTGCACATATTTAAGCCAAAGGTCTTGTCATTCTCTGTTCAGATCACAATACCCATTTCACTGGCAGAGAAACTGAGAACAGATTAAATCAACTCCTTCAAAGTTACCAATCAGTCATGCTTTGTGAGAGACTTTTTTGGCCCATGGAAGACAGCTATATATCCGCAAGAGCTAATCACAGTCCTGCCTGGAGGCAAGTGAATAAACAATAACTTCTTGGGTTTCTCTTAAATCCCATAATGATGTTGATGGAGCCCAGATTGCAGAGCTCTCTTGTCCAGAGACGAAGCAGCAGGTTGAGGATATCAGAGAAGGAAGGTGCTTGAAAATTGCTATGTGTCATTCAAAGGAGCAGGATTTGAGACTAAATTAAATGACTAGGAAAAGGGCCAGTGAGCTCTTTATCCTCAAGAGTTACCAAATGGGCTTAGAAATTCAGTTACTGCTCTGGTCCAGTGTATGTTCTGGCCTGGGAAGAATTAATGGGAGTAGAAGAAAAGAATGGTGCAGAGAAACAGAGAGATCAACCTGTTAGGAAGGTATGTGCTGTGGTCTTCCTTAGAAGGTTCTCCCTTTTATGAGTTAGGATTGCTTTTAGCTGCTGCAAGGAACAGACAATCCCACTAAACAGTGGCTTAAATAAATCAGGGGTTTACTTATTTTTCTTGAGTAGGAAGAATTCCAGTGGTTGGCAGTTTAGGCTTGGTGTGTTAGTCCAAAATACCACTGGAGACCCAGGTTCCTTGTGTCTTTGTGTTCCACCATCTTCAGTGTGTGGCTCTCATCCTCATAGTCAGAAGATGGCTCTTGAAATTATACGCATTGAAAGAATATTGAAGACAGAAAGAAGAGGAAAAGCCAAAGAGGCATGTCAGCTAACTTTGCTCTCTTTTCAGGAACTTTCCCAGAAACTCCCACAGTGACATTTGCTATATACCTCATTGATCAGATCTGTTACTCTACTTATAAGAGAGGTTGGCAAATGTTTTTATTAGCCCGGCACATTGCCACCTCCAACAAAACTAGGGTTGAGTTAGAAGGAACGGGATAATGTCTATTGATGAGCAACTTAATGGTCTTTGCCATTGCTCCCAGCAGTTGCTCTGGGGACAAATTAGTGACAGAACTTCCATTGTGGCAACATAGTGCTTCCATCCCATTAATACTTGTAGCACATTCAAGCTCATCTAATTCTAGGACCCTGGCCTAATGAGGAGGGATATCCAGGCTTATAGGTCTAGTATTAAATTAGCTGTTGTAACAAATAATCCCAAGACCTCGGTGGATTAACCCAACAAAATCTTATTTCATATTCATGTCACAGTCTGATGCAGGTCAGGTGGCTCTCCTCCAAGCAGTGACTCAGGGACCCAGGCTGCTTCCACCTTATGGCTCTGCCATCAGAAAAACTTTCAGGTTTTTCTGATAACATTCAGCTGTTGGCCAGGAGGAAAAGAGAGTGAAATATTGTGCCTCCAGTTCTTAAATACCTCAACTCAAAAGTGGTACACATCACTTCCACTCACATCCCATTGATAAGGACTACTTACAAGTCCATTGATGTGCAAGGAAGGCTGGGGAAGAGAGTTCTTGTCCAGCAGCTACTTTCCAGCAACAAATCTTCACTGCGAAAGGGGAGCATGAATCTTTGGGGGTCAACTAGCCATCTCTGCTACAGGGTCCCAATCACAAAGGAGGAGCCATTAACAAAATATCAATAAATGTATGTGTAGGACTGGTTTGCTGTGTGTTTGGTGGATAGATAAAAGCCATTGAAGAAAATGCTGAAAGCACCTGAGATTCTAGGAGGAGATAATAAGAATACAAGGCATAATTATCCTTTTAAGGCAGGTGACTGATAGTTAAAAAAAAATTATTTTAAATCTAATTGCAGTCAAGGACACCAGAAGTGCTATGTACAGCTGTACACTTATTGGAAACTCTGCAGATTGACAAGGAGCCAAGTTGCTCAGCCATTTTTCTTTTTCCTGAGAACAATCAGTTTTAACACACTTTAGGAAAAACCACAAGATGAAGATATTTTTAAAGCTTTTGAGTGATTAACTTAGAATTAATATTTCACTTGACAGGAAATAAGATGTTTCGGATGTTAGAGAAAGAAGCATTCTAAAACTTTGCATTCCCACTGAGGAGTAACAATGTCATAGTCCAATCTCCCCTCTGTGCCAGGAGAACTTTGATGAGAAGCTGAGTCACTTTATTTTTCGTGACTGGTTCCCTTTGGGTCGGTTGAATTCTCTTGTTTTTTTTGCCTTTTAATCGTTTTAATAATCTGTGAAATCAGTCTTCCTTATTCATGTTAACAGTTGTAGTAATAATAATAATAACAACAACCCACAGAGCTCTCACCACAGAGAGAAAACAGGTTAAACCTTTGAGTCAGGATAGGAGGAGGCAAACAAGTCAGATTTCCTGTCCCAACCCCACTGATTCCCAACAGGAGCATTTTTCAGAAGTTCTTTAACTTCCCCGAGTCTTAGTTTTCTCATCTGTAAGACAGAAATATTAATAATACCAACATCAACAGGGTCAAATGAAATAGTATCTGTGAAAATGCCACATAAATCAGAGAGCACTGCACGCATTTTAATAAAACATCTGTAAGATGGGAATAGGTGCCGTGTTTCTGTGATCAGTCGATGGGGTGACATATGTCATACGCCTGGCACAGGGTCTCACACTTGGTCACACAGGGCCTCAGAAAAGAAAAATAAAACACATATGGACGAAGTAAAATACACTGGAAACGAGAGATGGAGAAATGTTAAAAACAGTCACAACAACATAAAATAGGGTTCAACTCATTTACATGTACTTTTTCCCCAAAAAGTAACTTTTTACAGAAAATCTTGGAAGTTGTATAAGACTATAGAGGGAATTTGTTAGAGTCACTTAGGCAAAGCATGTCATGTGATCACCAGGAATGTTTATATGAGAGATGGGAAAGAAATAAAATGTTGAAAAAACAGAACGATTGAGGAGAAGTGATTCATCCTGAAGAGTAGCAACGGTAGTTAGAGACTGGAGACCTACAGACATGCTTCCTATCCTTTCCTAAAATGAAAAATGGCTTTTTATTACAAAAGCTATATTTGTGAATTATGGAAAAAGCAGAAGTGCACATAGCAAACAATTCTTTTTTTTTAATTAATTAATTAATTAATTTTTTGGCTGCATTGGGTCTTTGTTGCTGCGCACGGGCTTTCTCTAGTTGCGCTGAGCAGGGGGCTACTCTTCGCTGCGGTGCGTGGACTTCTCATTGCAGTGGCTTCTCTTGTTGCGGAGCATGGGCTCTAGGTGCACAGGCTCAGTATTTGTGGCTCTCAGGCTCTAGAGGGCAGGCTCAGTAGTTGGGGCTCGTGGGCTCAGTAGTTGTGGCTTGCGGGCTCTAGAGCACAGGCTCAGCAGTTGTGGCGCACAGGCTTAGTTGCTCCACGGCATGTGGGATCTTCCCAGACCAGGGCTTGAACCCGTGTCCCCTGCATTGGCAGGCAGATTCTTAACCACTGCACCACCAGGGAAGTCCTACAAACAATTCTTAAATGAAAATTATTTCTAGTTTTTTAATCTAAAGTTAATCACTTTTAATAGCTTGATATATATAGTTTTCAGATACACACAAATACATGCATCTTTTTTACAGAATTAGAAGCATGCTTATATACTGCTTTTTTATTTAAAAATATATAATGAACAACTTTTCATGTCACTAGATATTTTTGCATTACACTTTTAAATGAATGCATAATATTCCATTGTGAGGCTAGTTCATAATTTATTTAACTAATTCTCTTTTGATCTACATTTATTTCCAGTTATTCACCACTAGAAACAGCACTTCACTAAATAAATTTATGCATTCAAATTTACTTACAACTTTAATTATTCCTCAGGATAAATGCTAGCAATCAAATCAGAGACTCACAGGTATCCGTTTATATATATATATATATATATATATAGAGAGAGAGAGAGAGAGAGAGAGAGAGAGAGAGAGGGAGAGGGAGAGAGAGAGAAATATTTCCTTTATATTGTTGTCCTTCTGGAAGGTTTTGTGTGACATCTGTCTTTAAAATGAAGTTTAAAAATATTTGAAAAACATAGCATCCCTGAACTTTGCCTTAATTCGTGGGGAAAGTTATTGAAGGATGGTTTGTTTTCAAATAAGTATAACTGGTAAGGTCATTCTTTTATATATGACATTAAAAAAAATCAACCTCGAAAGATTGAACTGAAGCCATTATTATGGTTGAGTCAGTGAACCTGCAGGTAAATCTGATTTGGACAAATACTGTTAATTCATTAGGTTTCCTTGTGGCCTCAGTTGTTAAAAACAAATGCTTTTCTGGATTATCTTAGTCCTATTTGAGGCTCTCCTCATAATAAATACCAACATTTCCAGCTATAACCAGGAATCTATAAACTGTCCCTTTTAAAGCAGTTAAATGTATATTTTCTCAAAGAGAGTAAAGTTATATAGAAGTGTAAGTTCACCTAGAAAAACTATTAATTTATTACGTACAAATTCTTTCTTATTGCCAGAGTTATGTACTATTTACATTTATCTATTTAATTTTCTATTGTGTCCCCTTATTAAGTCATTAATAACTAATTCATTCATTCATCCATCCATTCATATGACGAATATTTGTTGAGCACTTGCTATGTGCCAGACTCTATTTTAGACTTTGGGGCTGTTGAAAGACCCTACCCTCATAGAAGTTAGGTTCTAATGGTGAAAACAGATAATAAATTCTCAGATCAATACATAATATAACGTCAGGTGGTGTTAATCACTGTTAAGAAGAATAACACAAGGTGAGGGTTTATGAAGACACTAAGTCATTTTGAAACGAACCTGAATATTTGAGTCACACCAGGCTCCAAATGCCCATTTTACCACTTCCTAACTAGTGTGAGCAAGCTACTTAACTTCTCTGGGCCTCAACTTCTTTATCTATTACAAAGAAGGATAATGTACTCTCCTATAGGGTTGTTATGAGAATTAAATGAGACTATGCAGAAATTACCATATAGGTGTTTGATAAATGTTAATTTCTCTTTCCTCTTCTCCTTTGGAAAAGGAAAGTGATTTGGTATAAATAGTTGAATTCTCATTTGCGATTAAGAAATGAGCAAATTATTTATTCCATATTAAAGGAATTGTTTTGTTTTCTGAGCAAAGTTAAATAGCAACTGCTCCTCTGCAGTTTAAAAAAAATTTTTAACATTTAAAAAAAATTGTTTTGTTTTGTTTTCTGAGCAAACTTAAATAGCAGCTGCTCCTCTGCAGAGAAAGGCAGCCTGAGCCTTCATATCAAGTAGTCCTGATGATTCAGGTTTTCTTTTGCCTGAACACAGCCGTCCTGGGCTGCTACACACACCCCGCACGGCCTTAGAAGAATTCATACATTTCAACTTTCTGGGTCTCAGTTTCTTCAAGATGGAGTTATAATAGATGATTTCTAAAATCCCTTTCAGAGCTAACGTGACTTTGTTTGTTTATAAATGCTTCCCCCACTAGATCCACTCAAAAGGATGAATGCCAGGTCCCAGACTGTCCTTGAGAAGAAATTTGGGACCCAAGCCAATAACAAATGACAGCAACTTAACTATGACTTTTTCAAAATTCTGTTTTACTGAGAAGTAGACAGATCAACTGTATAATTTGTCTTCACTGACAGAGGAAGACTGTCAATGAGAAACTGAGAAATCAGTGGTATATTTCTTGTCACATCAGAAGGAAAGAGATAGACACAATATGATCAATGACTATTATTTTTAAAAATGAATTCTTGCATTTTTTGAGCACTTCTACCATGTCCTTCACATGTGTTACCTTGTATAATTCTCATAACAGCCTAAAAGGTTCAGGGTGTTCTTATTATCCCAAGGATGTAGATTTGGAAACTGAGGCTGTGAGGTGATACAGTTTTCCCAAGGATATAAATAGTAAAGCTGTGGTGGAAACACAGGTCTAGCTGAGACCAAACCCATGTTCTTCACTGCTTGCTTCTTGTTACTGCCAAGCATTGCTGCCAGCAAGCCACCTTTCTTGCTGAAATAAGTTTTCATCGTGACCTTGCCATGGAATTTGTTAAGATTGTTTTTTCCACAAGCCATAATGTGTTTTGTTTCGCCTCAGACGAGTCAGAGGATTAACTTCCAAGAGAGACGGACTGTGTCCACTCCAAACACAACTAGAGGTAGCCTTACAGCATCTGAAAATCCTGTGCTGGTGTCTCTTCATCCCAACTTGAATATGATTTTATGGACTTTTTTCTATCTTTCCATTAGAGTGGACCAAAACAGACTTGATTTTTTTCCTCTGAAATTAGCTATGAACAAAGGTGCATTTTCAAACTGAAGAGTCTTTTTTTTTTTCTTCTCCATATTATCAAAACTAGAAACAGGGCTTCCCTGGTGGCGCAGTGGTTGAGAGTCCACCTGCCGACGCAGGGGACACGGGTTCGTACCCCGGTCCGGGAAGATCCCACGTGCCGTGGAGCGGCTGGGCCCGTGAGCCATGGCCGCTGAGCCTGCACGTGCAGAGCCTGTGCTCCGCAACGGGAGAGGCCACAACAGTGAGAGGCCCGCGTACCACCAAAAAAAAAAAAAAAGAAAGAAAGAAAGAAAGAAATACACGGTACATCACAATCTCCCCCTTTCATACACACAGAACACTCTCCTCTCCTTTCAAGCATTTGTAATCCTAAATTTGTATGATTGTTTATTTCGTGCCCCTGCCGCCCCACCTGCCCCTAGTAGACTGGAGGCTTCAGAAGGGTAGGTTTTGCTAACTTTCCAACGTTTAGAGCTTAGCATAACTCCTAGCATATAGTAGATGTTTAATAAATATTTATTAAAGAATTAATAAACTAATTTATGTGGCCAGCCGTTCCCAGGTCTTCAGGGTTCCTCCACAGAATTCCATCACTCCTCTCAAGTCTAATGTTAGCTACTAGCTGTGGAGGATTGAAGTTCAAAATTATTGGAGGTGCTTCCCCACCATAGCCCCTGAAGGCCCTACTCGTGTTTTCTTCCCAGTCCATCTATGGTCACTTATGACAGGTGGGCCAGTGAATTTTGAAGATGGCTGGCTGCTGCCTCACTGAGTTCTTGGGGGCAGGTGCATCCCTCCAAGGGAGCTGATGGAAGGGCTGTCCAGGGGCAGGGCAGACCTCTGGATCCAAGTCATAAGACACCTGGGTTTTCTGACTGCTGGCCATTTGTTTTGCCCACATCAGATTATCATTCTAGGTCACCCGCCTTCTAAGGCTGCTTTGCTGATGGCTGACTTCAGGTCCTAGGCCCCTAAGGCCTCACTCAGCCTGCTGTGTACAGCGTAGTAGGCCATCCTTAGCTAACAGCATGGGTAATTTAGCCTTCCAGGGCACTTGCTTTTTTACGAAAGGCAGCTCTCGAAGTATTTATAATACATCTCTAATGATGACATCATTAGGCATCTTGAAAAACAGTGAAGAAACTGAAGGGTTCTCTCCATAGGACCCCAGTGAGGCTGACCCTACCCTACTCCCTACCATAGGTTGGCTCCATTTGCTGTACTGCTGTGACTAAAGAAAGAAACTGATATCTTGAAGCATCTACTCCGTTGCAAAGTATCAGGCACTTTCCCAAATATCTCTGATACCTACACAATTCCAGGTCATTGGCAGAGAAGCCAATATTCGTTGGCTAGCACCAAGATGTGGATGTTAAAACTTCAAACTCACTAGACCAAGGGATATGGGACTTTGAGATGATTTTTCAGACAATTTAGGCAAGAAAACAACTAAAAAGGGCACACAAAAAAATGTGGTTTTTTGACCTACTTTTTATCTGACAGAGGCAGGAGAGGCAGAGGAAATGGACTGTAGGAATACTTAAGGGATTCTTTCTTATGGTGGAAGGAAGGACAAATATATATTTGAAACCTTTAGAATATACCTATAAAATGATTCCACTTTTCTAAGTGGTCCTGCTGTGGAATCCCAAGATTGTGGACATGTAATTCACAGGTAATTTACCAGTTTTAAAATAAGACCTTCAACAAGTCCAAGTAAGTTAGATAAACTAGATGGAGGTGCCACAGAAAAAAATGAAATTTACCAGTATTTTTTTCTCTTTGAGCATTCAATTTAGTGTCTCCTAATTGGCATTGAAGATCACATGTGAATATTGAGTGTTTAAAAGGTTTTATATGACCTGAATATTTTCCTTTTGATGCTTAATAAAAATATTTTTATACTTACAACCAAAATAGAATATAATACTGCATAAATTGTCATTCACACCTGATGTATAGAAAGAAGTACATTTCCTTATTTATCATACTATTAATTTGAATTTGCTGTTTGTTTTATATTTTCTTTCTTCCTTTCTTCCTTCCTTCCTTTCTTTCTTTCTTTCTTTCTTTCTTTCTTTCTTTCTTTCTAACATCTTTATCGGAGTATAATTGCTTTACAATGGTATGTTAGTTTCTGCTTTATAACAAAGTAAATCAGCTACATATATACATATATCCCCATATCTCTTCCCTCTTGCATCTCCCTCCCTCCCACCCTCCCTATCCCACCCCTTTAGGTGGTCACAAAGCTGATCTCCCTGTGCTATGCAGCTGCTTCCCACTAGCTATCGGTTTTACATTTGGTAGTGTATATATGTACATGCCACTCTCTCACTTTGTCTCAGCTTACCCTTCCCCCTCCCCATGTCCTCAAGTCCATTCTCTAGTAGGTCTGCGTCTTTATTCCCATTCTTCATGACCATTTTTTTTTTTAGATTCCATATGTATGTGTTAGCATACGGTATTTCTTTTTCTCTTTCTGACTTACTTTACTCTGTATGACAGACTCTAGGTCCATCCACCTCACTACAAATAACTCAATTTCGTTTCTTTTTATGGCTGAGTAATATTCCATTGTATATATGTGGCACGTCTTCTTTATCCATTCATCTGTCGATGGACACTTGGGTTGCTTCCATGTCCTGGCTATGCTGTTTGTTTTTTAATGTCTCTTTGTCAGCTGGAGAAACATTATGAATTGTTATTTTATGTCTTTTCACTGCTTCCACAATTTGAAAATTAATCAAATACGGCAAGTTAATGAGCCTGTAGAATTTACATGAATTTTCTAATCTTTTAACCAAGAAGGGTATTTTTTAAAAATTTATTTAATTAATTTATTTTTGGCTGCTTTGGTTCTTCATTGCTACATGCGGGGTTTCTCTAGTTGCAGCGAGCAGGGCGCTACTCTTCGTTGCAGTGCGCGGGCTTCTCATTGTGGTGACTTCTCTTGTTTCGGAGCTCGGGCTCTAGGCACATGGGCTTCAGGAGTTGTGGCACACGGGCTCAGTAATTGTGCCTTGTGGGCTCTAGAGCTCAGGCTCAGTAGTTACGGCGCATGGGCTTAGTTGCTCCACGGCATGTGGGATCTTCCCAGACCAGGGCTTCAACCCGTGTCCCCTGCACTGGCAGGCAGATTCTTAACCACTGTGCCACCAGGGAAGCCCAAGAAGGGTATTTTTGACAGGAGATCTTTTATGGTGCCTATTTGTCATTTTTAAAATATTCAAATTTGTTTTATGGCAGAGAAATCGTTGTTTCAAAAGTGTGGCAGTCTCTGGGGAAATAAATATTTCCAAGCTTAACGTCTGGTGATAGTATTATTGTTTACAAATAAACTGAAATATTTCTAATTCCATTCTGTCGCCTCCATGTAAAGTATATTAAAAAGTTATTTTCTGTTCCTCTATAAATTAAAAAAAAAAAGAAACAGAGTTGAACAAGCAATCTGTGCAAACTTTGTGTTGAAGTTCTTCCATACCTTCAAGAAAAAGAGTCTTGTGTTTGGTATAGTAATCTGGTGGGCTGGGGCCTCACGTGAGGTAGCTTTTCTGGGGGACACTGACACTGAGGTGTTACATGCTGCCACACTCACTCTCCCCTCTGGGCTTGTGTCCCTAGAGCCCCAGAAGGGAGCCCTTGGTTCTCTTGCTTGGCTATTTTTCTCCATGCTTTCCTTGACCTGTGCCTTTTATACAAAACACTAACATTGCCCCTTCTGTCATCTTATGGCCTGACTCATTACCAGATTTACTTGGTCAATTTTATATTTCTTCCTTTCAAAGAAATACCATTCACTTACATCGGGTGCTCTTTTTTCCCCCTTTTCTCTGATTCAGTTGTCAGGGCCTGGGGAAAATTGAGACATAAGTGATGTTGGTTTAGATTCTCCAGCTTCCTATTCCATCCATCCCTGGCTCCACCCACTTCTAGCATGTTCTGAGATTCTGATCCAGACATGGTCTGCAAGGGCTCTCTCTATCTGTACCTGTCTTTCTTCTTCTCCCCCAGCCACCTTCAAAACCTCCCCTTACCTGATCTGTCCTTCAGTGTGAATTGGTTTGTGGCTGGTAAGCATGCAGTGGGTTATTGCTCATAGAGCTAGTTGCATTTTTACCGAGATAAAGTTATTACCAAATGCAGGGTCACTGCCTGGGGAAGCAGAACTAACTCTGGAAAATGGGACTTTCCAGAAACATCATAATCTTATGGACGGGCATTTGTGGCCTGATACTGTTACTTCATTCTAAAGGACAGAATGAGGTGAGGGCAGAACTGAATGCAGTTTATACCTCCACTCTAGGCAGGTAGCAGGGAGGTCATGCCTTCCCAGGTTGGACCCAATGCCCCATCTTCTCATTTCTCTCTTTGTAACTGGTTGTGTTTGTAACTGTTGTCACTGCTGTATACACTTCTGTTACCTGGGACCTCACAGGATGGGATGAAGCTGGAGGCAAAGGACTGCTGGGAAGTTGCCCAGGATCTTGGGCCAGTGCCAGGAAATGGCAAGCTTTCATGTCCAGAAATAGCCCTATGGCATGACTTTTGGGGATAGAACTGCCTACACCAGAGTATTCACATCCCAAGTTTGTCATGCTGAGTTTTACTCTCTGACAGTAGCCTCTTTAAAGCAGTACAAAGATAAGTCACCATCCAAGTCTTAGCCTGCCTCTGACTGCCATCTATTTTTCCAGGCAGGTAAATGAAAAAAGAGCAGTCAGTGATGTTTTATATACTGTCAGCACCAATCTGACAGCCTCAATAAACAACCCTTCAAAAACAATATATAACATCAAACCTTTCTTCTCTGTTCCTGGCTGGTTAGAGTGTATCACATCTGCCATGCCATTTTTGGCCTTTCTAAGTATATTCTGTTACTTTTAATTATAGCATCAAAACAATTCATAACACCCTGAAAGCTTGATAAAGTTGCCATTGGCCCAAAGGCCCTCTCTCTTATTTTAGAACATGGGCTTTGTAAGGAGAAGCCACAGCTTGTCATCATCTGATCTTCCTGACTGTATTCCACACGCTAAGGATCTTTTAAGCTGTCATTATGTCCTGACACAAGCATTTACCATATCTTTAGGAGCATGTGCGGTTCAAGATGAGAGGGCAAGAGAGGGCTGGGTTGTTTATTATTAAACTGACAGGAACCAGTCAAGGCTCATGCGCTACTGCTTTCAGTTGGGCAAAAGAAGATAAATTGATTGCTTTATAGAAATTCCTTTCTGCATTCTTTAGGGAAAAATTTTCCATGTGGGCCAAATGATCAAACTGGGCAATTTTGAGCTCAACAACTTTGACATTGGCTCTTGAAGGAATGAAACAATTAACTGATTTCCTTTGAGAAAAGACCATTTAGTATAATCTATCTGCTCTGCAGAAAATATTCCCAATAGACTCATCACAGCAGGACCCTCTAATATCACATAACATTGGGGTTTTCACTGCTGGGATTCTCCCCTGTTTTTCTTCAATTTAATGCTTCCCTGTATTTGAGGAATAAGATTTACTTACCTGGATCAGCTGCTGATCCTTTTCCTCTCAATCCCAAATTTATTCAAGTACTACCAGTTGGGAATTAACAACATCTAAAGGACAGAAACGGGGAGGAAAACCAGTTTAAAAAACTAAGGACATTTTGGCTCGGAGAGTTGGTAGTATGTGTATAATTCCAGGGAGGGTTTTCATGAAGGATGGAGAAGGTCAACAGTGTGTGATGCAACAGAAAGGTCAAGTTAGAACAGGACTGGAAAGAGGTCACTGGCTGCCCAGTGTATCAAGGGCAGCTTCAGCATGGAAGCCTGAGAGCACTGGATTAAGGATGGGAGGGGGTGGCAGAAGGGGAGACTGGGTGGTCAGGGGAAGGGAAGAGATAGGGAGCTTGAGGATGAAGGGAAGGTTTTCTTTTCTGATGGAACTGAGTTGAGCAAGTTTCTAGGAAGTAGTGAGGAGTCTGGAGATGGAGAGTGCTGGTTAAGATCGTATGTGAATCACTGATGAGGAAAGATCTTGAATAACATCTCTGTTCCAGGTACCTTTTCTGCCTTCTCCATTCCACATCCCCCCACAATACTTAGTGCATTAACAGATTTTGGATTTCAAAGGGCTTCACTTTTCATGTGTTTGAGATTTGTTCCTTGGTGAAACATGAAGAGACAAAACTCTACACAAAAAAAGAGAATCATAGTTGATGAAAAATCAACCTTCAGTAGTTGATCTTAAATCTTTTACCATTGCTAAATGTATTTGAATTACCTTTGGAACATATTCCAAGACTACTTACTGTGGAAGGATTAATGATGTCGGAGCTGGGTTCAAAGTCTCAATGACAAGCTAAAACCTGTTCTCTTCCGTAGTCAGGTGTAAGGTTTAATATCCCTTCATCAGAAAGCTTTCACATGCTGGGCTTTCCATTGCTAAGCTGCTGGAACAGGAAAATGCCAGAAATTTAACTCTTAGAGCAATTATGTTATGCAAGTTTCTTAACCTTTGTTGGCCTCAGTTTTCTAATTTGTAAGGTGAAGATAATACCTATCTCATAGGGTTGTTGTGAGGATTAAGTGGGCTAATTAAAGCAGTTCCTGTCAAACAGTAAGCACTCAATAAGTGTGAGCTAGCCTTATAATTGTAGCGATTGTAAGCTTTTCTAGGTTACAAGGATTATGGATACTAATTACCTCTGGTAATGGTGAATGACCAAGTTACCTGTTAATAGTGAATTATTTTAAGGATACGACACAAAGTAAGGAGAACAGGAAACTACTTAGCACATTACGTCGGCAGATCCAAGGGAAATGTTTTGTTTTTTTTCTCTTGCCAATACTTACAAACTGTAGATTACATATGAAAATTCAGATTTCCAGTAACACTAGGCATGTTACTCCAATGATGGCCTGGAGCAAAGTAGTCCCTCCCTTCTCCAGATGGGTCTGCGATCTCAGGTTTGCCAAGGTTAGTGCCAATCCCTACTACTAGTTACGGGCCCAGGGCCTCCATGTAAGGCTGTTCAGGTTGCTCACTGCACAAGGCACCCAGCTATGGAGCCAAATAGGGAATGAATTCCTACAACCTGCAAATGGCATTTCTTATAGCCTGACAGATTTGGGACTCAGGGTATCCCTCTTTCCTTCTTTTCTTTATCCACTCCTCCTTCCTCCTCTACTAGAACCATTGACATCTTTTCATTTCATGGCTTCTGCTCACCTATGGCTTCTACTGCTTTACAATTTCTGCTTTTGGCGTCCTCTTTGTCTCTATACCTCTGCCGACACCACCATGTTTAGAAGGTCAACTAATTTGCCCCAAATCACACAATTAATAGGTGATGCAGCAGGATTTGTTCCAAGGTTATCACTTGTTAGAAAATGATTACTATATAAGTTAGCATCAGGATATTGAAGGTAAATTTCTTATTTGATTTTTTTTATTAAAAAAAAATCCTGGGCTTCCCTGGTGGCGCAGTGGTTGAGAGTCCGCCTGCCGATGCAGGGGACACGGGTTCGTGCCCCGGTCTGGGAAGATCCCACATGCCGCGGAGCAACTGGGCCCGTGAGCCATGGCCGCTGGGCCTGCGCGTCCGGAGCCTGTGCTCCGCAACGGGAGGGGCCACAACAGTGAGAGGCCCGCGTACCACAAAAAAAAAAAAAAAGGCATTTGAACACTTTCAGGAATTATAACTGCATACTCATGCTTTGAGCAAAGAGGGTTGGTGTGGCCAAGATTTTGAGATGTGTTCAAATGCAAGAGACTTTTTTTTTTTGGCTGCGTTCGGTCTTCGTTGCTGTGCGCGGGCTTTCTCTAGTTGTGGCGAGCAGGGGTTACTCTTCTTTGCGGTGTACGGGCTCCTCATTGCGGTGGTTTCTCTTGTTGCGGAGCACAGGCTCTAGGTGCACGGGCTTCAGTAGTTGTGCACGCGGGCTCAGTAGTTGTGGCTCATGGGCTCTAGAGCGCAGGCTCAGTAGTTGTGGCGCACGAGCTTAGTTGCTCCGCGGCATGTGGGATCTTCCCGGACCAGGGCTCGAACCCGTGTCCCCTGCATTGGCAGGCAGATGCTTAACCACTGCGCCACCAGGGAAGCCGCAAGAGACTTTTAAAACACAAAGTGTTCTAGAACTGTAGGAAGTTAAAGCTAAGAGTTATTCCTTTGTCAACGTTCAAAAATAAAGCTATTTTCAGGAAAATGCTTTTCCTTGTGTGTTTAATCACTGGGAACTGCATAGGAGAGCAGTTTAATAGGAACCGTGGCATCAACAGTAAGATACTTCTTAATGTAATAGCCAGACCCAGAGTAGAATTTGCAAACCCTTGGCAGACATAGGGGTGACTGAAGAAGAATTTGGTCATCAGGAATCTCACTGAGACATGCAATTCCATGCTATCACTTGGTGTGGATTGAGATTTCTGAGCAAGATCGTCCTTTTAAATGCTCATGGACTCTGCAGAAAATATGAGACCAGAAAATGAATAATTCCCAACTCTTACTATTTGGTTACTGGCCAATATTCTGGCTTAGCTGAGTACATGCCTTCTGAAGCAGATCCTATAATCATGCAGCGCTTACACTGCAGTCCATCCCACTTATGTGAGCCATATAAACTTTGTTATTCTTTTTTCCTGTAAAAAATCCTCCTTTTCCGTCGTTCCTCCTTTCTCTTTTCTCTTTCTTAACTTTTGTAATCTAAAGCCCTGAACTTGTTTACATAGAGTGAGGAGGAAAATATTTATGTAGGTTATCCTTGGAACCTTGACCTTACTGCCTTGTGGATAAAATCATTCCCCTGCTGGAGGAAGTGGGAAATTACAGATTGGACCACAGAGACACACATTCTCCTCCTAGATCTGTCTGAGTGAGCACCAAGTATGAATTATTACCTGAGATTTAGTTGTTGGTCTAATAGCAAGCTAAGTTTCTCTGCAGGTTTTCCATTGGCTTTGAGGTCATGAGGCAGTCCTTCCTGTTCTCAAAGTTTGCCTAGAGGGACAGCATCTGAACCCCTGAGGCTGTTGAAAGTGCAGATTCTGGCGTTGCTCAGACTCATGAATCGGAATCTCTGGAGGTGGGGCCCAGACACCTGCACTGTTTACCAGTTTCCTAGCTGATTCTTATGTACACTTAAGTTGGAGGCTCACAGCTGGAAGAAAAAGGATTCCAGGACAGAGGCAGCAAAGGAGGTGTTCAGTTTGGTCAAGTTAGCCTTGTTTTTATGTTATTAACTTCAATACCAGAAGATTTTTTATTAAAGTTTTCTAAAAAAAGAAAAAAGTCTCAATACATGAAAGGAAAGATTGTCACATACGTGCCCAATTATAAATATTTTGCATAATTTTCTAGGCATCTAGACAGAATGTCTTTAGGTCATCCTTATTATTTTGAGACTCTTTGGACTGTTTTGATTTTAAGACAAGTAATAAGAAAGAATCATCAATTAATGGAGGAAGAAAGAAATTTATTTATATACAATCCTTACTTTTCCCATTTGTCTCTTTAAAAAAAGTTCATGTAACTTTACCATGCATGTCCTCTGGTCTCTTCTTATTTCTCAGTATTAAGAATATACCCAGTAGTATAAATTTTGCTATACTTTTATACAGTAATTATAGTATCATTGTTCTAATATTGCACATGGGGGAAATACCACATAAGAAACCTCTTCCCGGGAATTCCCTGGCCATCCAGTCGTTAGGACTCCATGATTCCTGGTTGGGGAACTAAGATCCTGCATGCCGCGTAGCGCGGCCAAAAAGAATAAAAGAAACCTCTTCCCCCCAAAATTAGATGAGCTAGTGTTTTTTTTTTTTTTTTTTTTTTTTTTCCTGCGGTACGCGGGCCTCTCACTGCTGTGGCCTCTCCTGTTGCGGAGCACAGGCTCCGGACGCGCAGGCTCAGCGGCCATGGCTCACGGGCCCAGCCGCTCCGCGGCATGTGGGATCTTCCCGGACCGGGGCACGAACCCGTATCCCCTGCATCAGCAGGCAGACTCTCAACCACTGCGCCACCAGAGAAGCCCTAAAGTAAAATTTGAGGAGATGGTTTGGGACTGGGGAAGAGGGATTGGGGAAGGTGATTATTTTGGGGTGCGTTAACAATTTGTATAAAGTGGCATGTTTTAGTTAAATCTGGCTATGTAGGAATTTAAGCATCATTAAATGAATGTCTGTTAGAATCTTGATCTTCAAATTAACTAGCTAGGCAGAGTTAGTTAGACTGAGGAAGGGTGATCAGATGGCAAAGTCCAAAGTCTGAGGGAAGATGAGTACAAGGCAAGGGAAGGCTGGCAGGTAGAGCTGGGATTTGTCTGCTACAAGAGACCTGCGGTTCTCAGACCTGAGGGTGCATCAGAATCACCTGGAGGGCTTGTTAAAACACAGATTGCTGGGCCCCACCCCGGAGTTTAGGATTCAGTAGGTCTGGGATGAGGTCCAAGAATTTGCATTTCTAACAGATTCCCAGGGAAATGTTGTTGGTCTGGGGGACCACACTTTGAGAACCATTGCAATGTAGGGCACAGAAGAAGATACAACCAATCTTACAGTCCATTTGTCCAGCACAGATTGAGGCTGTGTTCAAGGCAAACCAAAACTTTCTCTCTCAGTCACCTCAATAAATTAAACTAAATTCCACTTAATGTAGGAAACTCACAAAAATGGAGGGAGTTAAAATCGCCCCATTTTATCTTATGGTAAAAGGCATTTGAACTTCACAGCTGCAATTACCTTGGGTAGCAGAGGCCAGGGGGCCCTCAGGATCTTTCTGAAGGAACTGGGACAAATAACTTAGATAAATCACAGATCAGAGTGGAGAAATGAGGTGCTTTTTTAAACCAGTGGCACCCAAAAAGGTTTGTTGAGTTTAACTGAATCCAGATAGATCAGGAAGTGGATACAAGGGCTTAAACAAAGTGTACTGAGAACACAGTTTTATTTATAAATTGCAGGAGACTTAGAAACAAAGTAATAATGGTGAAGGGGGCCCTCAAGAGACTCTTAAGATATTCAGGTTCATTCTTGCGTGTCTCAGCAGAAGAATTTATATTACTCAGTAAGTTGACACATGGGAGGTTAAAAATGTGTGTGTGTGTACATGATTTGTTATAAGATTATGGCAACTACAGTACAGACACATTGGAAAAAGAAAAGAGAATAGACGGGAAAAACCTTTATTATCCTGGCTCTCTAACACAACTTTAAATGGTATTTCCTTCTAGTGGTTTTTCTTCTGTATATTTTTTAATAGTGCACTTAAATTTAAATACACTTTTTGAGCTTACATAATCATAGCGACTAAGAGCACAGTCTTTGCGGTCAGATAGCCTTGGTTTCAAATCCTGACTCCAGACATTTCCAGCCCTGAGTTTTGCGTTTGTTAAATTTGAGAAGATAAATTCAGCTTAGAGTGTTGCTGTGTGGATTCAGTGGGATGGTATGCATCAGTGCTCAGCACAGGGCCAGGCATCATGCAAACACTTGATAAATAGTGGCATGGTTTTCTGTTCTCACTAAAAGGCTGTGTCAACTTTCCACAGTCCTAATAACTGGGAAGTTTTTCTCAACATTTAGAACCGTATCTATTTTTATTTCATGAGTTTGGCAAAATTTTATTCCATAAATTCTTCTGTGGTTCAGACACTGCTTTGAGGATCTTTTATGAACAGCTTGTTGAGAGCCCTTATTACCTGGGTTTTCTCAAAGAGTAGAGTCATCAAAGAGGACTCAAAGCTAAAACATAAGGATGACTGTGCTTGAACTGAGAGGTTGGTTCAGTTGCTCTTTAGCTAGGTTGTGTGGCTTCGCTCCAGGACCACAGATTCTGACCACACCATTGCAGGTACCACATACAGCCATCTAGGTGATGGGTTGCTAGGGAGATGGGTGAGAAACCGTAGGTGGAGAGGTATTGATCTCTCACTCCTACTGGAAAAACAACCCCTAGCTCAAACCTGGCTAAATTTACATCTGCAACCTGACCTATCATTTCTGCTCCAACCTGATTATCCAGCTGCCAACTTGACCTCCACTTGGAGTCCTTTTCCTTGGGACCACAAACTCAGTATATCTAGACCAAATCTTCAGCCTGATGGAAGGTAACCAACCATATATAGTCCTGAGTTTTACAGTTGCCCTGTAAACGAAGGGATTAACTTTGTTAGATGACACCTTCCTGTCCACAAAAGGCAAAAAAGCTCCTCATTGAAGACCTTGGTTTTGTTTATCACATAAACAGATCTTGACTCTACAGGATAGTTGCAGATAACAATAGGCAGAATAGCCAATTCATTCATTAATTCCTTAAATTTGATGGAACCATTCTGTACGTTCTCTTATATTGCTGGCTAGAGAATTAATTGGTAAAATACTATGAAGGACAAACACACAAACCCTTTGACCCAGCAACTCCACTTCTAGGACTATATTCCACAGATATATTTATAAATGTATGAATTAACACGTGCAATTTACTGAACGTCATTTGTATTGGTAAAAATATAGGAACAACACAGGAATGTAAATTGGTGTGGCCAATTTGGAACACAGTATGGAACTCCCTCAAAAAATTTTTAAATGTTGCCATTTGCGACTACATAGATAGGTCTCGAGGGCATTATGTTAAGTGAAATAAGTCAGAGAAAGACAAATACCATATGATCTCACCTATATGTGCAATCTAGACAAAACAGAACAAACCATAGATACAGAGAACAGATTGGTGATTGTCGGAGGCAGTGGGTGGGGAGTGAGCAAAACTGGTGAAGGGGGTCCAAAAGTACAAACTTCCAGTTATAAGATAAATAAGTCATGGGGATATAATGTACAGTATGGTGACTATAGTTAATAATGCTGTGTTGCATATTTGAACGTTTCTAAGAGAGTAGATCTTAAAAGTTCTCATCACAAGAAAAAACTTTTTGTAACTACGTATGTTGACAGATGTTAACTAGACTTCCTGTGGTGATCATTTTGCAGTATATACAAATACTGAATCATTATGTTGTATACCCGAAACTAATATAGTTTTATATGTCAGTTATACCTCAATTAAAAAAATTGGAAACAACAAAAATATGTAAAAGAGACTAGTTGAGAAATTATTGCCAATCTATATAATAGAATACATATGCAACTGTAGAAAGAATGAGGCATTCTTATGTCCTTACCTGTTAAGTGAAAAAAGGCAAATGCAGATCACCAGTGGATGATAAACAGATGATGGATAAACAGATTGTGGACGGGATAAACAGATTGTGGTATGAATGGATAAATCATGAATGATAAACAGATGGTGGTATATCCATACACAATGTAATACTCCATAAAAAAAAGAATGAACTATTGGTCCACACTACAACATAGATGAATCTCAAGTATTGTGTTCTCATTTGTGTAAAGAAAATGGAGGAAAGAATATATACATGTATTTGTGTGTATACTCTATATGCACAAAAGGTACACAAGAAACTGTT
Source organism: Aethalodelphis obliquidens (assembly GCF_003676395.1). NCBI lineage: Eukaryota > Metazoa > Chordata > Mammalia > Artiodactyla > Delphinidae > Aethalodelphis > Aethalodelphis obliquidens. The sequence goes on from NW_020837951.1 coordinate 50,819,237, forward strand.
ATGTGGATTGTCTATGGGGAGGGCACCTGCATAACTGGCAGACAAAATTATGAGGGAGATATTTTACAGTGTTCTTTTTTAATACTTTTTATATTTAAAAATACAAAAATATTACATACTAAAAATAGAATAGTTTATAACTATTGCTATGTCTAGGTATTATATATAATTTTTCTCTCTTTTTTTAGTTTCTAATCAGTTTTGAAAAATCCATTTATTCAGCCTATGTGCAGAAACATAAAGGAGATGATGCTTAATTTTATGCCATTGGCAAAAATAAGCAAATATTTAGAAAGCTAGTTTGTTTTCATTGATTTCTAGTTTAATTCCACTCTGGTGTCAGACTACCTGCTCTATATGATTTATGACCTTTGAAATTTGTTGAGATTTGCTTTATGGCCCAGGATGTGGTCAATTTTGGTAAATGGTTCACTGTGCACAAAAAGAATGTGTACTTTGTCATAAGATGTTGTGTTTTCTATATAAGTCAATTAGATCAAGTTTATCATGTTCAAATCCTATATATCTCTAATTATTTTAATCTACATGTTCTATTGCTTACTGAATGAGGTATGTTAAAATCTTTCACTGTAATTGTGACTTTGATATTTCTCCTCTTCTACAGTTCTTGTTTTATACATTTTGAGCCTTTATTGCTTGGTACATACATATTTATAATTGCTATATCTTTCTGGTGAATTGATCCTTGAACATTTAGGAAATGTCACCTTTGTAGTCATTTGTCTGCCTTAAAGTCCTTTTTGTCTGGTATTACTATAGCTACACAAGCTTTCTCTTGGCTATTTTTGCATAACTTTTTCCCACGACTTTGTAAACAGTTCATCTAGGCATTTACCCAAGAGAAATGAAAGACTATGTCCATATAAAGACTTACACATGAATGTTCATAGCAGCTTTATTTGTAATAGCCAAAACCTGGAAATAACTCAAATGTGCATCAACAGGTGAATGGATAAACGAATTTTGGTATAGTTATGCAATGAAATACTTCTCTGTAATGAAAGGGAATGAACTACTGATATATACTACAGCATAGATGGATCTTAAAATAATTATGCTGGGTGAAAGAAGCCAGACAAAAGAGAGATATATCGTCTGATTCCATTTATATAAAATTGTAGAAAATGCAAACTAGTCTATAGTGACCAAATGCAAATAGGTTACCTAGGGGGAGGGAGTGGGAAAGATTAAGAAGAAGCATGAGGAAACTGTGATTGCAGTGATAGTTTCATGGGTGTATATCTACATGAAACTTATAAATAGTACACCTTAAATATGTGCAGTATATTGCATGTCAAATATACCTCAATAAATCTGTTAAAAATAAAGTATGACTCTTGTTAAGTAGCATATGGTTTTTCTTTTTAATTGACATATAGTTGATTTACAGTGTTGTGTTAGTTTCTGGTGTACAGCAAAGTGATTCAGTTTATATACTGTTGTTTATCTAGTTTATATATAGTAGTTTGTATCTGCTAATCCCAAACTCCTAATTTATCCCTCCCCAACTCCCTTTCCCCTTTGGTAAACATAAACCTGCTTTCTATGTCTGTGAGTCTGTTTCTGTTTTGTAAATAAGTTCATTTGTATCATATTTTAGATTCCACATGTAAGTGATATCATATATTTGCCTTTCTCTGTCTGGAGTACTTCACTTAGTATGATAATGTCTATCCATGTTGCTGCAAATGGCATTATTTCATTCTTTTTTATGGCTGAGTAATATACCATTGTATATATGTACCACATCTTCTTTATCCATTCATCTGTCAGTGGACACTTAGGTTGCTTCCATGTCTTGGCTATTGTAAATAGTACTGCAGTGAACATTGTGGTGCATGTATCTTTTCTAATTAGAGTTTTCTCCTGATCTGTAGCTTATAGTTCTTTTTAATGTAATCTGATGGTGTTTGTCTTTTAATTGGAGAATTTAACCTAGTTATATTTAATGTAATCACTGATATATTTGAATTATTTTCTTTTTCTTGAGGCTTTTCCTTCCTAAAACTTATATAACTTATCTCAAATATGAGGGTAATACAGCTTATCTACCTATTTCCCTAGGTTATTTTGAGGAGTAAGTGAGATCGTTATACATAAAAGTCTCAGTGTGTTATAAATCATTACAGTTTTCAGTTTCTTTCTTGGTTTTCAGAAATGAGCAAGATGAACCCCAGGTAAAATTCTGAAGTAGATGTCCGTTTCTATTAAAAACAGAAAGGTTTATACTTAGACAAATCACCTGGCACTGACCTAACAACATTGCTATACTTTGAAACTGTGTATGACGTCCTATTTCTTTAACGTTTGATCCCCTTCACCCATTTCTTTCAACCCACACCCACCACTGGCAACCACTAACCTGTTCTCTGTATCTATGAACTTGATTGTTTTGTTTGTTTTAGATTCTACATATAAGGGAGATCCTGTGGTCTTTCTTTAGATTCTACATATAAGGGAGATCCTGTGGTCTTTTCTCCTCTTTCTTTCTGACTTATTTCATCTAGCATGATGCCCTTGAAATCTATCCATGTTGTCGCAAATGGCAAGATTTCATTCCTTTTTATGGCTGAATAATATTCCTCTGTGTGTGTGTGTGTGTGTGTGTAATTTCTTTTTATTAAACAGCTTTATTGCAGTATAATTGCTTCACAATGTTGTTAGTTTCTGCTGTATAACAAAGTAAATGAGCTATGTGTATACATATATCCCCATATCCTCTCCCTTTTGCGTCTCCCTCCCATCCTCCCTCTCCCACCCCTCTAGGTGGTCACTGAGCACTGAGCTGATCTCCCTGGGCTATGCAGCTGCTTGCCACTAGCTATCTATTTTACATTTGGTAGTGTATATATGTCAATGCCGCTCTCTCACTTCATCCCAGCTTACCCTTCCCCCTCCCCGTGTCCTCAAGTCCATTATCTACGTCTGCGTCTTTACTCCTGTCCTGCTCCTAGGTTCATGAGAACCTCTTTTTTTTTTTAGATTCCATATATACGTGTTAGCATACGGTATTTGTTTTTCTCTTTCTGACTTACTTCACTCTGTATGACAGACTCTAGGTCCATCCACCTCACTACAAATAACTCAATTTCATTTCTTTTTATGGCTGAGTAATATTCCATTGTATATATGTGCCACATCTTCTTTATCCATTCATCTGTCGATGGACACTTAGGTTGCTTCCATGTCCTATTGTTAATAGTGCTGCATTGAATATTGTGATACATGTATCTTTTGAATTATGGTTTTCTCAGGGTATATGCCCAGTAGTGGTATTGCTGGGTCATATGGTAGTTCTATTTTTAGTTTTTTAAGGAACCTCCATACTGTTCTCCATAGTGGCTGTATCAACTTACATTCCCACAAACAGTGCAAAAGGGTTCCCTTTTCTCCACACCCTCTCCAGCATTTATTGTTTGTAGATTTTTTGATGATGGCCATTCTGACTGGTGCAAGGTGATACCTCATTGTAGTTTTTCTTTTTCTTTTTCTTTTTTGGCTGTGTTGGGTCTTCGTTTCTGTGCAACAGCTTTCTCTAGTTGTGGCAAGCGGGGGCCACTCTTCATCGCAGTGCGCGGGCCTCTCACTGTCGTGACCTCTCTTGTTGCGGAGCACAGGCTCCAGACATGCAGGCTCAGTAGTTGTGGCTCATGGGCCTAGCTGCTCCACGGCATGTGGGATCTTCCCAGACCAGGGCTCGAACCCATGTCCCTTGCATTAGCAGGCAGGCCCTCAACCACTGCGCCACCAGGGAAGCCCCTAATTGTAGTTTTGATTTGCATTTCTCTAATGACTAGTGATGTTGAGCATCCTTTCATGTGTTTGTTGGCAATCTGTATATCTTCTTTGGAGAAACGTTTACTTAGGTCTTCTGCCCATTTTTGGATTGGGTTGTTTGTTTTTTTGCTATTGAGCTGCATGAGCTGCTTGTATATTTTGGAGATTAATCCTTTGTCAGTTGCTTCGTTTGCAAATATTTTCTCCCATCCTGAGGTTTGTCTTTTCATCTTGTTTATGGTTTCCTTTGATGTGCAAAAGCTTTTAAGTTTCATTAGGTCCCATTTCTTTACTTTTGTTTTTATTTCCATTACTCTAGGAAGTGGGTCAAAAAGGATCTTGCTGTGATTTATGTCATAGAGTGTTCTGCCTGTGTTTTCCTCTAAGAGTTTTGTAGTGTCTGGCCTTACATTTAGGTCTTTAATCCATTTTGAGTTTATTTTTATGTATGGTGTTAGGGAGTGTTCTAATTTCATTCTTTTACATGTAGCTGTCCAGTTTTCCCAGCACTACTTATTGAAGAGGCTATCTTTTCTCCATTGTATATTCTTGCCTCTTTTATCAAAGATAAGGTGACCATAGGTGCATGGGTTTATCTCTGGACTTCCTATCCTGTCTCTTGATTGATATTTCTGTTTTTGTGCCAGTACCATACTGTCTTGATTACTGTAGCTTTGTAGTATATTCTGAAGTCAGGGAGCCTGATTCCTCTGGCTCCGTTTTTCTTTCCCAAGATTGCTTTGGCTATTTGGGGTCTTTTGTGTTTCCCTACAAATTGTGAAATTTTTATTCTAGTTCTGTGAAAAATGCCACTGATTGTTTCATAGGGATTGCACTGAATCTATAGATTGCTTTGGGTAGTATAGTCATTTTCACAACGTTGATTCTTCCAATCCAAGAACATGGTTTATCTCTCCATCTGTGTGTAACATCTTTAATTTCCTTCATCAGTGTCTTATAGTTTTCAGCATACAGGTTTTTTGTCTCCTTAGGTAGGTTTATTCCTAAGTATTTTATTCTTTTTGTTGCAGTGGTAAATGGGAGTGTTTCCTTAATTTCCCTTTCAGATTTTTCATCATTAGTGTATAGGAATGCCAGAGATTTATGTACATTAATTTAGTATCCTGCTACTTTACCAGATTCATTGATTAGGTCTAGTAGTTTTCTGGTAGCATCTTTAGGATTCTCTATGTATAGTACCATGTCATCTGCAAACAGTGACAGCTTTACTTCTTCTTTTCTGATTTGGATTCCTTTTATTTCTTTTTCTTCTCTGATTGCCATGGCTAAAACATCCAAAACTATGTTGAATAATAGTGGTGAGAGTGGGCACCCTTGTCTTGTTCCTGATCTTAGAGGAAATGGTTTCCGTTTTTCACCACTGAGAACAATGTTGGCTGTGGGTTTGTCATATATAGCCCTTATTATGTTGATGTAGGTTCCCTCTATGCCCACTTTCTGGAGAGTTTTTATCGTAAATGGGTGTTGAATTTTGTCAAAAGATTTTTCTACATCTATTGAGATTATCATATGGTCTTTATCCTTCAATTTGTTAATATGGTGTATCACATTGATTGATTTGCATATATTGAAGAATCCTTGCATGCCTGGGATAAACCCCATTTGATCATGGTGTATGATCCTTTTAATGTGCTGTTGGATTCTGTTTGCTAGTATTTTGTTGAGGATTTTTGCATCTATGTTCATCAGTGATATTGGCTTGTAGTTTTCTTTCTTTTTTTTTTTTTTTTTTGCGGTACATGGGCCTCTCACTGTTGTGGCCTCTCCCGTTGCGGAGCACAGGCTCTGGACGCGCAGGCTCAGCGGCCATGGCTCACGGGCCTAGCTGCTCCGTGGCATGTGGGATCTTCCCGGACCGGGGCACGAACCCGCGTCCCCTGCATCGGCAGGTGGACTCTCAACCACTGCGCCACCTGGGAAGCCCTGTAGTTTTCTTTTTTGGTGACATCTTTGTCTGGTTTTGGTATCAGGGTGATGGTGGCCTCGTAGAATGAGTTTGGGAGTGTTCCTCCCTCTGCTATATTTTGGAAGAGTTTGAGAAGGCTAGGTGTTAGCTCTTCTCTAAATGTTTGATAGAATTTGCCTGTGAAGCCAACTGGTCCTGAGCTTTTGTTGTTGGAAGAGTTTTAATCTCAGTTTCAGTTTCAATGCTTGTGACTGGTCTCTTTATTTTTTCTATTTCTTCCTGGTTCAGTCTCGGAAGGCTGTGCTTTTCTAAGAATTTGTCCATTTCTTCCAGGTTGTCTATTTTATTGGCATAGAGTTGCTTGTAGTAATCTCACATGATCCTTTGTATTTCTGCTGTGTCAGTTGTTACTTCTCCTTTTTCATTTCTTATTCTGTTGGTTTGAGTATTCTCCCTTTTTTTCTTGATGAGTCTGGCTAATGGTTTATCAATTTTGTTTATCTTCTCAAAGAACCAGCTTTTAGTTTTATTGATCTTTGCTATCATTTCCTTCATTTCTTTTTCATTTATTTCTGATTTGATCTTTATGATTTCTTTCCTTCTGCTAACTTTGGGTTTTTTTTTTTTGTTCTTCTTTCTCTAATTGCTTTAGGTGTAGGGTTAAGATGTTTATTTGAGATTTTTCTTGTTTCTTGAGGTAGGATTGTATTGCTATAAACTTCCCTCTTAGAATTGCTTTTGCTTCATGTGATAGGTTTTGGGCCGTCGTGTTTTCACTGTCATTTGTTTCTAGGTATTTTTTGATTTCCTCTTTGATTTCTTCAGTGATCTCTTGGTTATTTAGTAGCATATTGTTTAGCCTCCATGTATTTGTATTTTTTACAGTTTTTTTCCTGTAATTGATATCTAGTGTCATAGCATTGTGGTTGGAAAAGATACTTGACATGACTTCAATTTTCTTAAATTTACCAAGAGCTGATTTGTAACCCAAGATATGATCTATCCTGGAGAGTGTTCCATGAGCACCTGAGAAGAAAGTGTATTCTGTTGTTTTTGGATGGAATGTCCTATAAATATCAATTAAGTCCATCTTAATTGACTTTATTGTATCATTTAAAGTTTTGCTTCCTTATTTGGTTTCATTTTGGATGATCTGTCCATTGGTGAAAGTGGGGTGTTAAAGTCCCCTACTATGATTGTGTTACTGTCGATTTCCCCTTTTATGGCTGTTAGCATTTGCCTTAAGTACTGAGGAGCTCCTATGTTGGGTGCATCTATATTTACAATTGTTATATTATCTTCTTGTATTGATCCCTTGATCATTATGTAGTGTCCTTCTTTGTCTCTTGTAATAGTCTTTATTTTAAAGTCTCTTTTGTCTGATATGATATAAAGAATTGCTACTCTAGCTTTATTTTGATTTCATTTGAATGGAATATCTTTTTCCATCCCCTCACTTTCAGTGTGTATGTGTCCCTAGGTCTGAAGTAGATCTCTTGCAGACAGCATATATACGGGTCTTGTTTTTGTATTCATTCAGGCAGTCTATGTCTTTTGGTTGGAGCATTTAATCCATTTATATTTAACGTAATTATAGATATGTATGTGCCTATTACCATTTTCTTAATTGTTTTGGGTTTGTTTTTGTAGGTCTTTTCCTTCTCTTGTATTTCCTGCCTAGAAGAGTTCCTTTAGCATTTGCTGTAAAGCTGGTTTGGTGGTGCTGAATTCTCTTGCCTGTAAAGGTTTTAATATCTCCATCGAATCTGAATGAGATTCTTGCTGGGTAGAGCAATCTTGGTTGTAGGTTTTTCCCTTTCATCACTTTAAATATGTCCTGCCACTCTCTTCTGGCTTGCAGGGTTTCTGCTGAGAGATCAACTGTTAACCTTATGGGGATTCCCTTGTATGTTATTTGTCGCTTTTCCCTTGTTGCTTTTAATATTTTTTTTTGTATTTAAATTTTGATAGTTTGATTACTATGTGTCTTGGCTTGTTTCTTCGTGGATTTATCCTGTATGGGACTCTGCGCTTCCTGGATTTGATTAACTATTTCCTTTCCTATGTTAGGGAAGTTTTCAACTATAATCTTTTCAAATATTTTCTCAGACCCTTTCTTTTTCTCTTCTTCTGGGGCCCCTATAATTCGAATGTTGTCCCAGAGGTCTCTGAGACTGTCCTCAATTCTTTTCATTCTTTTTTCTTTATTCTCCTCTGTGGTAGTTATTTCCACTATTTTATTTTCCAGGTCATTTATCCGTTCTTCTGCCTCAGTTATTCTGATATTGATTCCTTCTAGAGAATTTTTAATTTCATTTATTGTGGTGTTCACCATTGTTGTTTGTTTGCTCTTTTGTTCTTCTAGGTCCTTGTTAAATGTTTCTTGTCTTTTCTCCATTCTATTTCCAAGATTGGGATATCTTTACTATCATTATGGTGAATTCTTTTTCAGGCAGACTGCCTATTTCCTCTTCATTTGTTTGGTCTGGTGGGTTTTTACCTTGCTCCTTCATCTGCTGCATATTTCTCTGTCTTCTCATTTTGTTTAACTTACTGCGTTTGGGGTCTCCTTTTCGCAGGCTCTAGGTTCGTAGTTCCCCTTGTTTTTGGTGTCTGCCCCCAGTGGGTGAGGTTTGTTCAGTGTCTTGGGTAGGCTTTCTGGTGGAGGGGTCCGGTGCCTGTGTTCTGGTGGTTGGGGCTGGATCTTGACTTTCTGGTGGGCAGGACCACATCTCGTGGTGTGTTTTGGGGTGTCTGTGAGCTTAGTATGATTTTAGGCAATATGATTCTCTGCTAATTATACTGCTAATTAGGCAGTATAATTCTCTTGGTATGATTCTCTGCTAATGGGTGTGGCTGTGTTCCTGTCTTGCTCTTTGTTTGGCATGGGGTGTCCAGCACTGGAGTTTGCAGGCCATTGGGTGGAGCTGGGTCTTAGCGTTGAGACAGAGATCTCTGGGAGAGCTGATGTTAATTGATATTACGTGGGGCTGGGAGGTCTCTGGTGGCCCAATGTCCTGAACTCGGCTCTCCGACCTCGGAGGCTCAGGCCTGACACCAGGCTGGAGCAGCAAGACCCTGGGCTGTGTGACTTAGGATAGTTGTTAAATAATTCTGCATTTCAGTTTTCTCACCTGAATAAAGAATATCTGATATGCTTTCAGGGTGCAATTCTGGGTATCTGTATAATTGCTTTATCCATTCAGTCGTTGATAGCCACTTAGGTTGTTTCCATATCTTGGCTATTGTAAATAGTGCTGTGGTGAAAATGGGGTTGCATATATCCTTTTGAAGTAGTGTTTTCATTTTCTTTGGATAAATATCCAGAAGTGGGATTGCTGGGTCATATGGAAGCTCTATTCATAATTTTTTGAGGAAACTCCATACTGCTTTCCATAGTGGCTGCATGAATTTTCATTTTTACCAACAGTGCACAAGGGTTCTCTTTTCTCCACATCCTTGACAGCACTTGTTATTTGTTGTCTTTTTGATAACAGCCATTCTAACAGATGTGAGGTGCTATCTCATTGTGATTTTGATATGCGTTTCCCTGATGACTAAGGATGTTGAGCATCTTTTCATGTACCTTTCTTTTTTTTGGAAAATGTCTATTCAGATCTTCTGCCCATTTTAAAATCAGATTGTTTTTTTTTTTGCTGTTGAGTTGTAGGAGTTCTTTATATATTTTTGGATATTAGCCCTTTATCAGGTATATGATTTGCAAATATTTTCTTCCATTCATCAGGTTGCCTTTTCATTTTGTTGATAGTTTCCTTTACTGTTCAAAGACTTTTTGGTTTGATGTAGTCCCACTTGTTTATTTTTGCTTTTGTTGCTTAGGCTTTTGGAGTCAGATTTAAAAAATCATTGCCAAGGCCTATGTCCAGGAGCTCATTACCTGTGTTTTCTTCAGGACTTTTATGGTTTCAGGTCCTGTGTTCAAGGCTTTATTTGAGTTTAAATGTACACTTCTACTTTTTTTTTTTCTATTTTTCAATCTGTCTCTTCTTTCCATAGAGGTTACAATCCATAGTTGACTTACTAAAATTCTAATATTAGTGTTTTTTATCATTTCATAGACAATGCAGGAACTTTAGAATATATGAACTCCATTTACCCCTCCCATCTTTTATATAATTGTTGATGTGTATTTTAAGTCTATGTGTATTTTAAATTCCACATTATTATCATTATTTTTTACAGTCATTATCATTTAGATTTACTCACATATTTACCCTTTTGATGCACTTCATTGCTTTCAGCACTTCCGTGCTTCCAACTGGGATCACTTTCCTTCTGCCTGAAGAACTCTCTTTACTATTTCTTTTAGTATGGCTCTGTTGGTAATAAATTCTCTCAGTTTTTGTTTATCTGATGAAATCTTTATCCTTTATTTATGAAGGATATTTTCACTGGGTAGAAAATTCTATATTGGTAGTTGTTTTCTTTCAACACTTTAAAGATTGACATTGCATTGGTTTTGGACTTTACTTTTTCAGTTGAGAATTCAGTTATTACTCTTACTATTCCACTTCCAAGGTAGTGTGTGTTTTCCCCAAATGTTTTTTAAGAGCATTAAAATTTCTCTTTGGGGAACTTCCCTGGTGGCACAGTCATTAAAGAATCCACCTGCCAATGCAGGAGACACGGGTTCGAGCCCTGGTCTGGGAAGACCCCACTTGCCACAGAGCAACTAAACCCATGCAGCACAACTACTGAGCCTGCACTCTAGAGCCTGCGAGCCAAACTACTGAACCCGCAGGCCACAACTAGTGAGCCCATGCGCCAAAACTACTGAAGCCCATGCACTCTAGGGCCCGTGTGCCGCAACTACTGAACCTGCATGCTGCAACTACTGAAGCCTGTGCACCTAGAGCCTGTGCTCTGCAACAAGAGAAGCCACCACAATGAGAAACCTACACACCACAATGAACAGTAGCCTCCACTTGCTGCAAGTGGAGAAAGCCTGCACACAGCATAGAAGACCCAACACAGCCAAAAATAAATAAATAATAAGTAAATAAATTAGTTAATTAAAATTTCTCTTTGATTTTCAGCAGTTTTACTATGATGGGTCTAGGTTTGATAGTCTCTGTATTGATTCTTTTTTTTTTAACATCTTTATTGGAGTATAATTGCTTTACAATGGTGTATTAGTTTCTGCTTTATTCTGTATTGATTCTGATTGGTGTTTGTAGAGCTTTACAAACGTTGGTCTTGGTTATTTTTGTCAGCAAGTTTTCTTTAAATGTTACTTCTGCTCCTGTTATGTCTCTCTTCTTCTTTCGGGACTTCAGTTTACATATGTTAGATCTGTTTCTTTATGTCTCAACACATTTTTCTGGAGAACCCCTTTTTAACAACCAGTTACAAATAAAAAGCACTCAGTATTTACAGGTGTTCTTTTAGGTGATTATGCTGCCTCACTAGTAGGTGGTGATAATGGCAGGAGAAAAACTAACTTACAAGGTGATATCTGGGGGCTGTGGGGAGGAGATCCCTTAGAGAATCACTGAAGACACTGAGTAATCCTTCTTCTCTGGGCTTGCTGCAGGAATCCTCAAACACTGCAGTCATCTAATAAATGCAGAGGAATTTTCCAAGTGAAAGGGATCTGGGCCTCCCCTGTGAGGGAGAAACAAGTTCCACAGCTTGTTAATAGGGGCAAACTTCTGTTTGTAGTCATGTTTCCACCTGTTGAATCATCTTTACAGAAGTTGTACATTTATGGCATGTCTGTTTATGAGAAGAGATGGAAAATATGAGAAACTCTAAAACTTGAAATATTTATTTTGAAACCTCAGCATGATGAACTTCTGAGGAAGTCATTGCTCAAAACGTATGCATGTATGTATATGCAAGGATGGAGATAGATAGATATAGATATAGAAATAATAGATAATATTATTTATAGATATATAAATAATGTATAATATTATTAATACATATATAATATGATATATATATCTATAGCTGTATATTATATATTACATAACATTATATAAATATAAATTTTGCCACAGAAATTCATTTTGTAGCCTTTTAAATTTAAAGATGTACTTCACTAAAAGTATCTGAGGATGCATCTCAGAAAAAGCCTTAGATTATTTTTATATGGTCAACTCCAGGAACTACTCACTCTTGAGCCAGCTCTGTGTTTTCAGACGTTATCCATGCCCCAAACTGTGATCCAACCCTGTGTTTTTTACATCATTCAGAGCTAGTTTTTCTACATACATACAGCACATTTTAAAAGCTTTATTATCGTTTTTATACAGCACTGCCCTAAACTTATAATTCAGGAAGTTTGGGGGGTAACATTCTTTCACCATTTACTTGGTGTAAATCATTTCTAGTTCTGAACAGTGCCTCTTTGGCAGGGTTTAATTATACAGCGTGCTTGTGGCTACATCCATATATATGCTACCGACAAATGTCTCTAATTATTATTTGTTACCAGCTGTGTACTTTACACTGTAGTTGTTGAGTGTTTTATAGTCAGTTGTTAGTTACTAAGAGTAACTATATGTAAACTAAGAGTAAATTATACGTTTGCTTTTCTTTATTCCACTCCTTTCACTATTGTTTAAAACATGTCAGATTCAGGAAGACCCTACACCTCTTTAAACTCTTATAGACAAGGTTTTTTTCTTGAATCAGTTTTAAAATCCTCCCAACCATTTTGGCTGCTGGCCATACCAGCATACAGTGTGAAAGAATTTTCTTTTAGGGATGACAGCCAGTGAGAAGCCTTCTGGGGCTGTTCGGTTTCCTAGCAGAGCTGCTGGTGTAGATGACGGTGCCGATCGTTCCACTAGGAGAGGCTTAAGCATCTTTGCCAGTTAGAGCTGGAAAGGTGCCCAGGAGATCGTATAGCCCAGCCCCTTCATTTTATATGTCATGAAACTAAAACCCAGCTTGGTTAACTGATGTACTTGAATTCAAAACAGCTGGCAAATGGCAACGCTCAGGGCTAGGTCACTGAGTTCACACTCTTTTTCTTTGCTCTTCTAGCTATGTCTGTTGTAAAGAAACAGGGCAGCCCAAATACTGCCCTATTAAAATATAGGGTTAAAATACTTGAAGTAGGAGTATAGAAACCTAATGTCTAGATGTCATGAAATGGTTAAAAAAATGCTTGAAATGCATTTTTTTTTCCAATCAGGCCTGTTCCTACTGATTTTTTTTTTTCCAAAATATGGTTCCAAAGTCCCCTTTTCCTGGAAGCCTCCTAAGCATTCTGAGACTGAGTTAGTAACTCCCTCCTCTTTGCTCACAAGGCACTGCACATTCCTGTGTATAATACATGCTTATCATGTTGTGTTATAATTATTCAATTATCCATCTTCCCTCCGCCCTCCCACCGACTGGACTGAACTTCCAGGAGCAGCAGCAGTGTTTTCTTGGACTTCAAGTCCCTAGCACTTGGCAGAGAGTCTGGCACTGTGTGTGCCCTCAGTGTTTTTACGAATGAATGAATCAGCCAACCACTCCTTCATAGACTTGCCCCATCAGTGAATCTTATGCTTTCTTGGACATGAAAATCACCTGGAGGTGCTGGTTAAAAATGCATTTTTTCCAGGCTGCACCACAAGAGTGGGGCAGGGTCTAAGAATCTGCCTTTTTCCTAAGCAGCTGATGATTTGATGCAAATGACCCATAGTCCACACTTAGCAAGCTCTGCCCAATCATTAATTCCATTGATAATTAGTTCCAGCTGTATATATCACAGCAACCTGTCCATCTGAATAAAAATATAGAGCTTTGCTACCCACCCCATTCTACCATTCTGACCCCAGAGTAGGGGTATCGACATTTGCAGAAATAAAGAAGATAATATTTATAAAGCATTTCAGGTTATTAGAAGAAGGCTATCTTGGCTCATCAGGGAAATATAATATAAATCTGGCATCATAAAAATTATCTTAGACATGTTGAATTTGATCTGAGACTCAAATGCAGAGGAAATAAAACCCCCATGTAATACCTGCATGGACACCACACCTATAGGAGCTCTTTCCCTGGTTGGGTTCTCTTATTTGTGTTCCGTATCAGTAAATTTAATAGCTGATATTTACATAATTTTTAAAAATCCCCAGTAGTGCATCTATGCCTGCATGGCACTTTATAGGTACACACTATTTTTTTAAATGATGACTTTAAGCAACTTTAGAGGAGAAAGAGCTGAATTGGGTAGTTATTAAACTCCCTCTATATAACTACCAGAAGCATTTCTGAACCTTCTGGTATATTTATTTATACATATATTGTTGAATATTTGTATTCAATTCCTCATATTACTTTTTACTTTTAACTTCTTTATGTACATTTCCATACAAATATTTAAATGGTAAAATCATATTTCATGTATTTTATGCTGTTATGTACTTAGTGTTCTCCCTAATGTTGGATGCATTGGATTGCATTCAATTGCACTGGATTGCATTCAGTTATCTGCTATCATATACAGAGTTCTTATGTTCATTTTTGTTCAAATTATATTTTTGTCTGTATAAATTCCATGGGGTATATTCCCATGAAAGAGTAACGACAGTTTTAGAGTTCTTGTCACATGTTACAGTATTATTTTCCAAAGACACGACACCAATATACAACCCCACAGGGGTTTTCCCACAGCTTGACCAACATGTAATTTTATCATTCCAGCCTGTTTTTGCTAGTTTAAATGTGCGTAGGGCCTCTCCAGAGCTATTTTATTTTGAAGTTCTTTAAGTGAATACAAAGCAATTCATTCCACGTGTGATGATTCAGTGTTTTCATTTTAAGCACAAACAATTCATCTCCTTATTTGACGGTTTTGAAGGGACAGGTTTAATTGCCTTTTGTAGGATTGATTCTGCAGGGATAGGAAATAGGCTTGGGGCAGGCTTGACATGTCAGGGAAAAAGATGAGTTATATAGCTCTGAATCAGGAAGCTTATGTGAAGGGTTGAAACAGGAACTCCAGCTGTTTATGCAGGGCTGGGGAGCAGGAACATTCTGATGGCATTTGATGACAAACGTATTGCAGGGCTTCCCTGGTGGCGCAGTGGTTGGGAGTCCGCCTGCCGATGCAGGGGCGCGGGCTCGTGCCCCGGTCCGGGAAGATCCCACATGCCGCGGAGCGGCTGGGCCCTTGAGCCATGGCCGCTGAGCCTGCGCGTCCGGAGCCTGTGCTCCGCAACGGCAGAGGCCACAACAGTGAGAGGCCCGCGTACCGCAAAAAAAAAAAAAAAAAACAAATGTATTGCAGCTTTGTTAGACAGCCAACTGTACTTCAAAATGAAAGCAAGAACCTGTACCTCCTGCCGTTCTGTGATTCTCTCACGGTGCCACTTCATGTTGGCGTGTTCACTTTCATGAACGTTTTCAGATATTCCCAATTCAGGTAGACCCCTCTGGTCTATGACAGGAAAGGCTTGAGAATGGCCAGAAAACTAAAACTCATTATTTGAGAGGCCCTGGGGGGAAGACCTGGAAGCAGAAATCACAGGAGCCGTCAGTCTTATCTGTGAAAAGTCAGCCCAGTCACAGAAAAGGACTTTGCTTGGATGTCTCTGCCCTTCGTGACTACGGTCCCCTTCTGAAATAAGCAGATAAGTGATTGCTCTGCTGGCTTGGGTTCCTGTGATGCCAGAAACAAGATACAATGTGGTTTATGCAAGATGGACCTTTTGTTTTGGATAGTTGCCTAGGCTGTTGATTTTTTTAGAAATGGTGACTGCCAAACTTGTAATGAAAATGAGCGTACTGAGCACCGGGGATCAAAATCTGAAAGTTTTCCTCCATTCTTGGTCATGCTAAATTCTTGCCTTCACTGTTGTCTCTGTAGAATACTTACACACACACACACACACACACACACACACAGCACACATTTATATCTCTATCAGCTTTATTTAGAAATAATTCAGGTACCACACAATTCACACATATACACAATTCAGTGTTTTTTAGTATATTCACAGAGTTGTGCATGCATCAGAACAATTAATTCTAGAACATTTTCATTACCCCTGAAAGAAACCTCAGTCCCATTCCTCTATAGATTTGCTTATTCTGGACATTTCATATAAGGAATTATACAGCATGTGGTCTTTTGGTTTAGCTTCTTCGACTGAATGTAATGTTTTCAGGGTTCATCCATGTTGTGGTATGTATCAGTACTTCTTTCACTTTTTTATTGCTGAATGTAGTCCATGTATGATATACCACATGTTGTTTATCCATTCATCAGGTGATGGACATTTAGGTTGTTTCCACATTTTGGCTCCCGTAAATAATGCTGCTATGAGCATTTATGTATAAGCTTTGTGTGGAAGTATGTTCTCCTTTTTCTTGGATATAAACCTAGGGGTGGGTTTGCTGGGATATATGGGAGCTCTATGTTTACCTTTCTGAGGAACTGCCAGACTGTTTTCCAAAGCAGGTACACAAGTTTACATTCCCACCAACAATGTATGACTGCTTCACTTTCTTCATGTCCTCACCAATACTCATTACTGCCTATCTTTTTTTTTGGTTTATCCACCCTAGTGGTTGTGAAGTGGTAACTCATTGTGATTTTGATTTGCATTTCCTTGATGGATAATAGACTACTTACTCCTTATCCTAGTGTTTTCTCATACTTTAAAAAAATAGAGAAAGAAAATACTTCGGGAAATGAAGGAGTACAATTACTACGGGCTGCTGTAACTTCTCTGGGGGTTCACATCTCATTGCATCATAGTGTAAAGGGGCCACTGCTGACAAGAACGTGCTCCAGCCATTTTCTTCCTTTCTTATATCCATTCATCATTCAGGATCCTGGAAAGGAGAGAGAATTGTCTTACGTTGGGCTCTGTGCCCATCCCTTTGATTTGTGGTTATGCCTGTACAACGTGAGTGTGCCAGTCCTGAAAGGAGATTGAGGTGCTTTTGGGTTGGGAGAATGGATGCCACAGGTGCGGCCAGGACAGGTTTCCTGCCTCTTCCCTGGATGTACCACATTACTAAGATTGGGAGCCAAGCAGGTCATGTCAGAAACCTCATCATGCAGAAAAATTAATAATGATGCCCTAGCATACTTTATAATGGAGAAAATATAATAAGATTTACTTATAATATTTAAGTATTTTATTTTAAGTTATAATTTTAAAAACGTGTATATCTCTTTATTGGACATGCAGCATGTTTCAAATAGGGTCTCATTTGATCCTCAATAATGCCAGTTTCTAGTTATTTTCTATAGAGGCCTCATTGTGGTTTAAGTACACTTTTGTGAACTAGGCTAAGAATCCAGATACCAAAGACTGACTTAATGAGAAAATGTGTTCTGAGTTACAAACAAATTACCAAAAAGTGAGCGCACAAAAGTCAACCTGCTCATAATCGGGATATCACTTGTCGGTAACTCCTGCCAGCAGGTGTGCGTAGACAGTGAAGAGCGACTCTCCTCTGCTCGGTTCCCGGCTACAGGGATGTTGTCTGAGGGCTCAGCAGTGTCACTGCGGCTGACTCAAAGGGTCACTCACTAGGAGTGGTTTGGAACGAATACAGTCCTTGGAATTCCAGGTAGCATCTCAGGTGCCTGTGGGGAGGCGGAAGTGTTCATTTAAAAGGTCGCTGGCATTTTCTGTGAAAGCAGGCAGCGACCATAAGGGCTCAGCTGCTTGAACGGAGAGTGACTGGTTCAAGATGACGGCTTGGGGTTTAAAGGACTCTCATCAGAGGCCAGATGTCCTCATGTGGAGAAAATGCCTTTGAATGGCCTGGGAAGAAAGAGCCAAGTGCCCTGGATTTTTTCCTTGGGCTGCAAACTCTTCTTCCTCCTCATGCTGTCATCCTTCCAGTATTAGGCAAGAGCCATAACTGCAGGCGTCCTGGCTTCTGTGAACTTCTCAAGAGCGTATATTATCACCCAAAAGCTCTAGTGTCTACCCACAGGCCACTGAGGACATTTTAGTCAGTTCTGCCAGTCACCCGGCTAAGGAATAAGTTTTATAACATGCTATCAAAGATTGTATCTATAATTGTGATGATGTTTTAAAATTACCACTTCATTTAGATTTTTCTGTTTTAACCCAAGGTATTCTTCTGCGGAAATAAGGAAACAGTTTACCCTCCCACCAAACCTTGGCCAGTACCATCGACAAAGCATAAGTACCTCTGGCTTCCCCTCTCTTCAACTAGTAAGTATGAGTTACAGGTTTGCTTAGAGAATGGTCAAGGGCAGAAGTGCCCAGCATAATCTTTTGCTTCCTGAGTCTTAGGTTTTCCCACCGATCCCTTACATCACCAACCACCAGTTCCTGGCTCTGCACTGCTTTTTGACATCAATTCCCCTCTCTCCCTCCGTCCACTAGGGCTGGGAATACAAAGTGGATCTCCAGGGACTATGATTCTGAAGTCTCTGGACTCAGTGGACTTCCGGGCTATTTGATTTCACCCAAATTATGATACATATTTTGGGGAGGGGAAGGATTAGCCTGGAAACTTAAAAACATTTGTAACATGCTTTTATTGGAAAAAAAATGTATTCCCAAATCTGAAAAGTCAAGTTATGAACCTTAAGCTTTTTAAATAATTTTTTTGGAAGTGTAATTTACATACAATAAAATTTCACTCATTTGTAGGTGTTTGAGGAATTTGGCCAATTTATAGTTAACCTGTACTCAGACAAGATATAGAACTGTTTCTTTACCCTAAAAAAGCCCCGTCATGCCCCTTTGCAGTGGGTCTCCTCTCCCAGCCCTCAGCCAGCAGCCCTAGGCAATCACCAATACACCTCTGTCATCATAATTTTGCCTTCTCTGGAACTTCATGTCCATGGAATCAGACAGTACAAACCTTCATTTTTAAAACACACTCCCCCTTTTAAGGTGAAGATTGCCTACATTTTTATATTAACGCCAATTGTTGAGTGTGTATACGTATGTTATGTTATTTGAGGACTAAATGCGAGGCGTGTGCCCAGTGGGTTAAATCTGACTTAAATGAGATAGTTTATAAAACCAGAAGTGAGTCTTCACTTCCTTTGTAAGAGAGCTGCAGCCTCCACTGTACTCACTTCCCCTCACAGCACAGCCCCACTTTCTTGCTCGTTCTCTTGGTTATCTTAAGGAGGTTAGGTTATTTTTTTCTTTCTCACTTATTACTTCAAAACCACTTCTGCTCTTAGAAATTTTGTAACCTTCCACTCGGTTTCCTGTAGCCGCCATTTTTGTCTCCTGTAACAGTTTCCACGCCGTGTAACTGTGTATCTTTTAAAGGTATGTTTACTGGAGTGATTTGTGGTTCTTTCAGTAGGATAATTTGTGTGTTGTGTCACTGATGAAATAGTACTAAAAAATGTATAGCACCTTTTACTGCAAGAGGTAACTTTCGATGACAGTTCTTTAAAAAATCTACTTATGACTTCGGCGGCTTGTTCAACTGCCCTTTTTAGTTGTACTTTTCCTGTCTGTTTCAGATCACAGATTATAACAAAAGCACACCAAGGGCATAATGTCCGTGCTTTCAGATGTATTAGATATGCTTTAATCCAAGATAAATTAGATATGCTTTTTGGTTTCATGTGGTGCTGGTATAGATTTCATTGAAAACCAAAAAAAAATTTTTTTTAAATTTCTGACTCAAATTGTCTTTCAAAATATGCGAAATGCAGTTAAAAAGTGACTGGAGGGCTTCCCTGGTGGCGCAGTGGTTGAGAGTCCGCCTGCCGATGCAGGGGACACGGGTTCGTGCCCCGGTCCGGGAAGATCCCACATGCCGCGGAGCGGCTGGGCCCGTGAGCCCTGGCCGCTGAGCCTGCGCGTCCGGAGCCTGTGCTCCGCAACGGGAGAGGCCACAACAATGAGAAGCCCGCGTACCGCAAAAAAAAAAAAAAAAAAAAAAAAAAGTGACTGGATACATTTTAAAATCTTAAACAAGGTGCGGGAGGTGGGGTTTGGTGCTTTGCTTCTTTGTAAATTCAGACTGCAGCTTTCTGGAATAGTTGTCTTGAGAAATAGTGTGGACCTCACTATTAAGAGGCTTTAAGGAAGTTTAACTCAGAGGCTTTAACCCCTTAGCTACACACCAGCTGCAGCCTGAAATTTCTTCAGGAGAAATCTTTTTTATTTAAAGTCACAAATTTTAAAAATTGTTTCTTATTTTTGCAGGCGTTCTTTTGGTAGTTATGGTGCGTCATCAGGTTTTGACAAAAGTGAATTTGGATGAATTATTTCATTAGCTAGGTGGTAGAGTTAACATGTGGCTTAACTTCTAATAGAATATGTCAAAGAAATAAGCAAAAATGTTTAACTATACATGAATCATGTGGTCCTGTCATAATTTCTATCCGGTTCTATTTGCAAATAAATAGCCTTTAAAATGTATTTCTCCTGGTTAATTCCAGTTTAGTCTTCTGAATATTTTCCCCCAGACCTCTACCCCAGCTTCAGCACAGTGTGCTGACCCTGCTTCTTCTTGTTAACTGCCTGAAGCGCAGGTGGCATATGAGGGAGCAAAAGTCTGCATTTGATTCCTCTTTTGTTTTTTAAATGCAAGGACTGCTCAGGAAATCCCAGCACCCTAATGTTTACCTGCTGGTCTTCTTGTAATGTCAGAATGAAGTGGCTGTTCTTTCCCTTGAGTCATCTTCCCGAATGAAGGTTCCTCCAACAAAAAATCATCCACGTACATGGTGATTTCCCTTTCCCTTAAAAAAAATATTTTGTTTCATAGAAAGATAATGGGACATTTCAGGAAGATTTATTTCTGGCAAGGCAGAGGAGTAGTTTATCACCTAAAGACTCTCACCCTGAAGCACCTTTAAAAAAACTTTTCTTAAATGAGAAGCCATAGACTGTTCATTGTATGATTTTAGACAATGGGAAAATTTGATTAAGTGCATTTTGACCTTTATTTCCCTTACCTTTGTTTATAGAACCACCATTTCAACAACCCCACATGCTGATATAAATGTTTAATTTTTAAAAGTATTTAATTGGCACCATGTTATTTATTTATTTTAATTTAATTTTTATTTTATATTGGAGTAGAGTTGATTTACAATGCTGTGCTAGTTTCAGGTGTACAGCAAAGAGATTCCGTTACATATATACATATATTCATTCTTTTTCAGATTCTTTTCCCATATAGGTTATTAAAGCATATTGAGTAGAGTTTCCTGTGGAATACAGTAGGTCCTTGTTGACTTTCTATTTTATATATAGTAGTGTGTATCTGTTAATCCCAAACTCCTAATTTATCCCCCCACCCCCTTTCCCCTTTAGTAACCATAAGTTTGTTTCCGAAGTCTGTGAGT
This sequence comes from Aethalodelphis obliquidens, assembly GCF_003676395.1. Lineage (NCBI taxonomy): Eukaryota > Metazoa > Chordata > Mammalia > Artiodactyla > Delphinidae > Aethalodelphis > Aethalodelphis obliquidens. Next base: position 50,840,251 of record NW_020837951.1, read on the forward strand.
CTGTTTCTGATTTGTAAATAAGTTCATTTGTATCATTTTTTAAGATTCCACATCTAAGTGATATCATAGGATATTTGCCTTTCTCTGACTTATTTCACTTAGTATGGTAATCTCTGGGTCCATCCATGTCGCTGCAAATGGCATTATTTCATTCATTTCATGGCTGAATAGTGTTCCATTGTATATATGTACCACATCTTCTTTATCCATTCATCTGTTGATGGACATTTAAGTTGCTTCCATGTCTTGGTTATTGTAAATTGTGGTGCAATGAACATTGGGGTGCTTGTATCTTTTTGAAGTATGGTTTTCTCCAGATATATGCCCAGGAGTGGGATTGCTGGATCGTATGGTAGTTCTATTTTTAGTTTTTTAAGGAACCTCCATACTGTTCTCCATAGTGGCTGCACCAATTTACATTCCCAACAACAGTGTAGGAGGGTTCCCTTTTCTCCACACCCTCTCCAGCATTTACTGTTTGTAGACGTTTTGATGATGGTCTTTCTGACCAATGTGAGGTGAAACCTCATTGTAGTTTTGATTTGAATTTTTCTAATAATTAGCAATGTTGAACATCTTTTCATGTGCTTTTTGGAAACTGGCACCAAGTTATTTAAAACCCAGTCAATTATACCTTGTTGTTGTTTTGCAAGAGGCTGGAACTTGCAGTCAGATGGATCTGGGGTGGAGCATAACTGTCACTTATTAGTTGCATAATTTGGGGCAAGTTAAGTAACCTTGATGAAGACTTCAGTTTCTTCATGTGCACTACGGGCATAGTAATGCTACCCCTGTTAGGGTTAACATAGAATGATAAAATAGATGCTTTGTACATAGAGGCTAATGTTGCTGTCTGTTTATTTGGCACTGTGGAGACACTGTGGGAGATTTCAAGAAGATGAATAGGAGATGGTTTTGCCTCTTAAGGGCCTTATAATATATTTGGGAAGGCAGATAATACGGAGAATCCATGCTGGCTTTGGGTGTGGTGGGTGTTCAGAGGAGAGAAGATCCAAGATAAAATAGGAGGTAAAGGCTTAAAGGGGGAGGTTGAGAAGATTTAGAGGAAGGTTCTCAGACCTGGCTCTCATTAGAATCACCTGAGACCATTAGAAACATACCTGTGGCCTGTTGTAGAACAATTACATCAAAATCCCTAGAGTTGGGGTCCAGGTATCAGTATTTTAAAGTTTCATGGGACTTTAACATGTGGTCCAGGTTGAGGGTCATTTAAAGAACCTATGTGTTGATAGATAGAAGTAGTCCAAATAGGAGGAAGAACATAAGAAAAGTAAAGTTTCTTTTGTTGTCCCGGTTGCTCTGAATTTCAGAAAATGTAGTAAGCGAGGACTACTTGCTAATCCTGTGAATATATTTTTATATAAATATAGCGGATTCTGTCATAAATCTGATAAATCAAGTGAGAGGAAGGTTGCGTTTGATTTTGTGGGTATGTGTGTGTGCACGTGCGTATGTGTGGTGTTACTGGGTTTTTGTTTTTTTAACCCTAATTGTAAATGTTAGCTGTGGTGATTGTGTAAACATGCATTTTCAAAGTAGATAAAATATTTTAAAATTTTGCATTTTTGAATATGAAGAGGATTCACCATTTAGAGTTGGTTTTATAAAACAAAATGCAGTGATTACAGACTTGCCCTGGGTCTTTTTGACACTAATACTGCCATCAGAGTCCTTTGTGGCCAGTGCCAAAGAGGGACTTGTGAATAGAATCACCTGTGCATCACCCATTGGCCTTGGAATTCTCCATTGCCACAGCTGTGTGAGTAGGTTGGCCAGACCCCCTCTGATGCCAGTCATCTATAAAGGCAAACAACTATATATCAGTTGTCTTCATTAAGATGAAACCGTAAAATAGTAAAACTATCTTTCTGATTATTCAAAGTAGAAAGGAGAGTAAAGCGTACAAAAGAAGAAAGGTAGGTCTTCTTTGCCCTAAGTTAGAAAGGATTTGAGATACTGTGTGCATGGTTAATAACTTAACTTACATTTTTATAGAGGAAAAGTGTTATTTTTAAAAGTGAGAAGAGAAAAACTTTGAAGTAAAATGGAAGGAATCAGCTGGATCATAACAGCTCTGGCTGAAGAGAAGGATGTAGAAAGCCACATCCTGGATATAAATCAAAACACTATGGTTACACGACATGTTTGTATATAACAGTTACAGGGGAAAGAAAAAAGAAGGTCTCATACCTTGGAAAGCATTCTTTTTTGTTTCATGTTTAAGCTTCTCTGCAATAAAACAACCTTTTTTTTTTTTTAACCACTAAGGATGACCTAAATGGTGGATCACTCAATAAACATGGTCTTTTTTGTTTTTCTTTCGTGCTTCATCTTTCAAAGAAGTTGGACTATCTTTAGGTTTCATTGATTTCACTGGAGGGGACATGATGGAAAATGAAGATTTCATTACAATTTTCATGCAGATTCACAGTGGAAGGCAAAATGAAAGAGTGCCACCCTGCACGCAGAGCGTGAATTTCATTACTGTCACTGTAAAGCAGAGGAGTCAAGTCAGTCTTGGTAAGATTAGATTGATGTCCATCATGGCAGGTCAGTACCTTCCATGCAGTGGTGTCAGTGGAAGATTGCCATTGGTGGAAACAGGGAAGTATTCCTTAATCTAAGCCATGAAGTACTTTGAAATATTGAAGCCAGAGGAACTTTACTGCCTTCTGCTCTGTTTACTTAAAGATAGTAGAGAGCCAAGAGGATTGCTTTCCATATTCATTTACTCAGGAAACATGTATTGGGTCTCACTCTGTGCCAGGAATTGCTCTAGGAGCTGGGGATACAGTAGTGAATGTAACAAAGTGTCTGTCTTCATGAGCTTACATTCTGGAATGAGAGACGTAGACAAATAAGTGAATGTAGACTCTCTCAAGGGGTACTAAGTGCTTTGAAGAATGAAACGTGGATAGGGAATAGAGAGTGACACAGAAGAGAGCACTATATTTTAGACTGAGTGGTCTGTGGAGGCTTGGAGGTCTGGAAAGGAGACACTTGGGAAGAATTCTGAATGAACTTAACAGGTATTTGAAGGAAGAACATTCGATTTAGAAGGAACAGCAAGAGCAAAGTCCCCAGAGCAAGAGCGTATGGCATGCTCCAGAAACAGGAAGGATGCAGACAGTGAGCTGAGCAGAGTGGGCAATAGGAGATGAGATGGAAGAGGAATCAAGGCTGGGTCATCGGCCTCAGAGGCCATGGGAGAACTTTGTCTCTTACTTGGATTAAGATGGGAAGTCACCGGAAGCACAGACTCAGCACCATCAGAATTTTTATTATAAAGGTTGCTTATAGGGTTCTTTTTATAAAGATCACTCTGGCTGCTAAGTGAAGAATAGACCGGGGTTGGGAGGGCAGTTAGGAAATTGTCACAGTAACTCAACAAAACAATGGTGGTGCTTTGGAATAGGGTTGTGGCAGTAGAAAAGGTGAGAAGCGGTTGGATTCTGGATATATTTCAGAAGTAAAGTGGATAGGATTTTCTGATAGACAATGTGCAGGATGTAAGAAAAAGAGAGAAATCAACGTTGACTCCAAAGATTTTGCCCTGGGCAGCTGGTGGAGTGGAATCGCCACTTGCTGAGATGCACAGACCTGGAAAATACGGGAAGAGCAGATCGGCAGGAAAGTTAAGTAATTTTGAATTTGTGATGTTTGAGAGGCCTGTTAGACCACCAAGGTGCAATGCTGAGATGTAATTGGAAAAATCAACCTGAATATCAGGGCAAAGGTTACAGACACATAGCTCTAATTTTAAAAAGAAAGAAAAAGAAGGTATTTAAAGTCATGCGCATAGATGAGATCATATGGGAGTAAATTCAGATTGGGGAGAGAAGCTCTTTTAGGACTGAACCCTAGGGCTCTGCAAAGGAGAAGGAGAACCTAGGAAAACTCACGTCCCAAAGGTAGAGTGACCAAGTGTCTGTTCCAGTTTGTTGGACTGAGGGGTTTCCTGGTCCATGGACTTTCAGAGATTGGGACACACGAGGACAGTTGGTCCCTCTCCACGTGAAGAAAATGTTTCAAGAAGGAAAGAGTGATTAACTGTCCAGTGCTATAGATAAACCAGGAATGAGCGACAGCCACTGAATTTGGCAACATGGAAGTCTTGGGTGACTTTGACCAAGACTCGTCTCTCATGAACAGCCAAGTTGATTTGAGGACCACCCACCACAGGGATAGACATGCATGAGGGTACAAGGCCAGGGCATTTGGAAGCATCATGCCTCTTCCCCTAGCCCCACCCAAAGCGGCATGAAGCTTCCCCAGTGTTGTAACAAAGGACCCAGGTCTTTTGTGATTACCTGTGTGATTTGGACCAAGTTATGTAACTTCTCTGTTTTTTGGCATCCTTATTTGTGAAATATTGTGCGGATTTGTTATTTTAATCATCTATCAGTGTGATGGCGGCATACTGTGCTGTGCTAAGGCTACATAGATTAATTTTAAACAGACATGGTTCTGATGCTGTAGAAGTTTTCAGCTTCAAAACAAATTGAATCCTACCCCACGTCAGGAGAACTAGCCCTTGATGTGCATTAGGGGACAAGGAAGAACTTGAACCCTCTTCATTAAAAATGAATATTTGTCTCTGAATAATTTAAGCTTTTAGAGTATTTATACTTTTTGTGTATTTCTAGTCTTCTATGGATCAGACATCTGAAGAAAATGGCTAGAAAGAAAGACTGCACGAATCTTCACTAGAGGAGTGTTGAAAATTGATTGAGGTCATTGACTATGTCTCCTTGGCCTAGTGCTGGACTGCTTAGGACCCCAGCGGGTATTTGTTGAATGAGTGAAAGTTGGTGTATTATTCTAGATTCAACCAGAGCAGTGGAACTGGTAGGACATGCATCTTCATGTTTATTAAGGAATTGATTACAGGGAATTGGTTTACCCACTGGTGGTGGCTAAGCAAGGCTGAAGTCCACGGGGCATTCAGGAAGGCAAGATCACAGCAAGCTGGAACTCCACGGGCATGAGCTGAAGCCTGGAGCCCTGAACTTCCAGAGAGCCTCCACTCTCTGTGAAAAGACATCCAACTGATTGAGTCAGGCCACCCAGGCTAATCTCCCTTTTGATTATCTTAAAGTCAACTGGTTAGAGACTTTAATTACATGGGTAATATCACTTCACACCTAACTTAGTGTTTGATTGTATCAGTAGGTGTGTGTATGCTACAGAATAGCTGCAGTCTCCCTTCTGTCCTCCAGTTCTGGCAAGAGAAAACCCCGGTAGCCAACCACGACTGGAAGAATACTAGGAAGGGAATTTGGAAGAATGTAGCTCTGCTGAGCCAAGTTGACACATCACAAAGCCATCACAGTCAAAGCCTGATTTAGGATAATTTGCAGTCTTAAGTTGTTTTGTTTTTAAAAATGGGTTTTTTGTGTTTGTTTTTATTTTGATTATTTAGGGTTTTTTCTTATATTATTTTAACAAATGATAGACATGATATGATAACTCCTTGTATAAGATGACCTCGAAATTACTTTGGATCATACCATTTAAACTAGTCTTGAGTCTCCACTGACTAGGAGGCCACATATAACTCAGTAGCAGAGAAAACAGAAATAGTAAATTTTCACATTTGGCTTTTATGCTCCCAAGAGCCCAAGGGACTGACCTCAGAACATCCCCCTCCGGCCCCATTCCCAAACTTCAGCCCCCAATGAAATGCAAAACCACTGTAAATCTCTTCAATATTTGTTTACCCCTAAATGTGTGTATGTGTTAATTCTTTAATAATAAAACCTACTCTTTTTTTTTTTTTTCTTTTTTAAAACCTACTCTTGAGATTGACTTCAGATAGTTTAGAGAACAGAAATCTCTTTTGGTTCCTGGTGGTTTGAATATCCAAGAGGAACAACTTGCTTGGAGGCCTAGGTAACAGTAGTTGGCCTCTCCACCCACTTGCCAAGAGCAGGACCAGTTTACATCTCTTTTGCAATGAACAGTTTCCTCCCTTGTTAGTTTCAGCATAGAAAGCGTAGTGGTGACTCGTTATTACACGCCAGCTTATGTGTAGGGCTAGAATGATACTCAAGAATTCTATCATTATGGCTTATTCTTATCGTCTGTTCAGTCCGTAAGAGTTTATGACTTTATGATCAACTTTGTTTATTGCTTTTGGCACATTGCCGCACAGTTAGTGCTCAGTGATGACACTGTATTCTTTGTCATAGCTCCCCCCTCCAAAGATAGCATTATTTTGTATGTGAGAAGGTGGCAAGCTTCCCCGTCTCACAGTTGACTCAAGGTCTGGGGAAAGAGGCATGAGAGTAGCTTCCTGTATTCATCTTTATCCCTAAGGGCCAGCTCAGTGACTTGCATTTAGTAGATGTTCAGCATGTAATTGAACTTGCTGATGAAGTTCAAAAATGGAGTCAGCTATCCTTTGCCCGCCCCCGGCTCGTCGACAGCCTGTCCTGTAGGTAACAGGTGCCAGTATCAGCCAGGTTTTTCTTATCCCTTGTGGCTTTGAATTTTAGGGACATGATAAGTATAATACTTTGGCTGGACCTAAATTTTTTTCTCTCTGATGATTTCACACAATTGCCATTTCTCTGTGGAAGCTTCTACCTGCTATTGGTTGGCCAAAAAGTTCCTTCGGGTTTTTTCCATTAAGATGTTACAGAAAAACCCGAAGGAACTTTTTGGCCAACCCAATAGTTATTAGTGCTAGTGTCACATTGTTTCAAATGTGCTCCAATATAATTTTTCAGTATATCTCTTCAATGCCTCTGGTCGAATAATTGATACTCTTCATGATAAATTTACGTTTAGTATCACTTTAATCAGTTAATTACTTCACTATTATTACTTTGAGAAGCCAATCTCATGAGAAATTCAGGGTGGAACTTGTGTGTGATGGCAGATTGATTTATTTTACTCTCTTCTAAACACACTTACCACTGCCTTGTGTTTAATTATTTCTGGAAATCCAGATTCCCTGGAAAGCCTGCAAGAGAAAACAGAATTAGGAACCTGCCTAGGTTTGAATTCCAGATGGGCTACTTCCCAGCTATGTAAACATGGGCAAACTATTAAATCTCTAGCCTTCAAAGTCCTCATCTGTAAAATGAGGGTAATAAAAGAGTGTACTTTACAGAGTTCTGGTGAGGATTAAATGAGGTACTGTCTAGAGTGACCTAGCACAACTTCTTGGCACATCGTGCTCAACAGTTTTTAGTTCAAGGGTATAAACTTTACAGTAATAAGGTTGAGTATGCAAACAGTGCAGTCTCTTCATTTCGAGTTGAAGTCATTTCAGTCCCTGCCCCTGAACTCTGTGCCGTGTTGTGATAAGGAGTGGAAAGTCCGCTTTCTCCCTCGGGGTTGGTCTTATGTGAGTCTGCAGTAGATTGTTTTTTGTTCTGTGCGTGGATAATGCCTGTTGTTCCCTCTGGCAGAGGTCAACAATGTCTTTTTGCAAACTGTCCCCACCTGGCTTCTGCATAGCCTGATCTGCAGTTCTCTGAGCCCCTGGTGGTCCCAGCTGCTTCATCTTGAGAGGCCCCTCTAAGGACTGTGGTCCTCTCCTCAGCTGACTTCCAGGTCCCCAGTCAGAACCCAGGGAAAGAAACTTCCTTGTCCTCAGTCACACTTTGTGGGAGCCTTGGGGAAGCAGGGGAGTGTCTGTGCTCTCTCCTACTGAAGAATGTCCTGCTGCCTTCTCTTCTGCCCCTTTTGGTCCTGCTGGCATAGGGCATTATGTAAGCCAGCCACTTCAAGAATCTCAGACAAGGAGGGCATGTTTGCTCACTTCTCAGCTTCGTCCTCACTCTTTCACGTGTCACTCAGGTCTCCACCACCACCAGGGACACAAAGGTGGGAGGAGACAGGGCAAGCCACACGTACCTTCTCTAATCTTCTTGCCTCTTCCATGGCACTTTTTTCCTCTTCTCTAACCTGGAGCCTTACATCTAGCCTGGTGTATGGTTTCAGGGTGATGAAAAACCGGTTTGGTCAGCATTTCCTTTAGATCTGTCCTTGTTTCAGAGCGAGGCAGTACAAGTCAAGAATCTGGGGTGTTTGTTGGAGTGATGACTCCAAATAGTCTGACATAAATGAACACCACAGAGCTGCTGTTATTATTATTATTACTACCACTACTACACATGTCAGCTTGATCTAAGTGATTCTTTTACTCCCTTAAGGCAGTGGTTTCCTAAGTCTAAGTGGACTTCACAAGCTAGAGAAAAATATTTGTTGAATTGCCAGCTTGCACCTGAGGAAAATTATTTTTTAAATTACCACCTACTTCTATCATTTCTTTTATACCCTCACTATGGAAGGATATAATTGAAGAGACAAAATTTAAAAAGGCAATCCTTTCCAAGCAAGTACATTCAGCCTTATGAAAACTCAGCCAGTTGCCCTTCGTTTGCTCATTTAACTGCAGTCAGTGAAAATTCTTCCCAACCGGCACCAGGCAGTGCAGCAGCGTTTGGAAATCACTGCCTTGGAGTGTCCCAGCCACCCAGCCTGGTTCACTGTGGGCTGTGATTGCGAATGAAGTGCCTTCAAGAATCAATGTATAGGATAACTCAGGCCAAAGAAAGCACTGTACCTAAATACTCAGACGGAAGGACTGTCGAGTTTGCCTGAATCTCTAGAAAATTGCCTCTGATTCGCCTCTTCACTGTATTTGGGTAAACGTGGCCTCAGAGAGCTTTTGCGTGAGAAATTATAAAAATGCAGCAAGGCCTAGTGATCTCATTTTGGATCTTCTCAGGAATCCTCATCAAGATGCAATTAGGGCTTCCCCGGTGGTGCAGTGGTTGAGAGTCCGCCTGCCGATGCAGGGGACACGGGTTCGTGCCCTGGTCCGGGAAGATCCCACATGCCGCGGAGCGGCTGGGCCCGTGAGCCATGGCCGCTGAGCCTGCGCGTCCGGAGCCTGTGCTCCGCAACGGGAGAGGCCACAACAGTGAGAGGCCCGCATACCACACACACACACACACACACACACACACACACACACACACACA